>NW_027255064.1:0-50411 GCF_042242105.1 Pempheris klunzingeri
GGTTTGTAATTTGATTTTTTTATTAAGAAAAAGCTCCTGCGTTTTTATGCGTCACGTTTCCTTAATGTTGAATGTTGAATGTTGAATCTTGTAGTAGAATGAGATTGAAAAAAATTAGTAAAACATATTCTTCTGCAGACAGATGGCTCATCAACTCTAAGGTTGATAGTTCAACATGTCGTCTGTGACCATTGTATCAGATCTCTCTTAATACTAATAATTCATTATTAGTATTAAGTTGCAATAATTGTATTTTCCCTTTAAGAAAACTGCAGACTTTGATTTTGACCAATTTTAAGTAAGAGACTTAGATTATTGTGATTTAAAGTTTAAGTTATTCATAAAATTACTCATTAAGTAATTTTAATACTATAGTAGACTTATACTATCACTATTTCTTCCGCCAATCACCAGATAATGATTTTGCAGTAATGTGGGAATTTAACTCGCTAAAAAAACTTCGTTCTGTGCCACAACCACCTTATCGATTTCTCATGTTATTCTATTGAAATCACCTTAGCAAGGTAGGAATTTACTCTGAGTGCATCGACAGCCTATTCTACCCTCCCATCGGTTTCCTTCTAACACTATCTTAATCCATAATTATATTAATAGAAGCATGTAATTACCGTATCGTTCCTACAAATTTCGGATTTAGAAATACAAAGACTTGAGATAGTAGTAGGTGACAAGTATGGAACTCGCGATTTGAGGATTGATGAGTAATAGCTTATATTTGAGAAAATCTGTCCGCATACAGATTTCCTCAATTATCAGGTAACAATAGTAAATTTCTGTCTTGTTGAGGTGATTGTCACCCCCAAAAAGAGGACGTTTAGTACATTAAAAAAACATACTACATCGTAGTAATAAGAAATCGATTAAACAAATGTATGATGGTGCAAATTACTACAGGTAACTCTCCTAAAGTATCTACATTGTTTAATTGAGAGAGCCTGAATAAATTAAAGAAATTTATAAATTTTGAATAAAAAATGCAAATACTTTTAAAATTATCTATGTAGATAAGAACTCTTGAAACCGTAAAATCACTTATAGCACATATTTAAACTTTTTTTGATTTATTATAAATAGTGAAATATTTTTAATAGATAATTTAGTTTTAGGAAAAATGAGGAAAATAGCAATTGCAACTAATATATTTTAGAACGCTATTATTTTTTAATTATTTCAAGTAAGTTTTTTTATCTCTTAAAAAATTTCTTAATGATAGAATGTTTAAAAAATTACCCCATCTGTATATAATCAAACTGCAGCAATGATTCACTAATTCATTATTTCGCTGCTAGCAAAATTTAACAAAAATGTATTGAATATTTTCGAATATTATTTATGGAAGTTATGATGCATGAAATGGCTTAAAATTTAGAAAGCGTTGAGATTATTTTACATTCAACACAAAAATTAGTAAATTAAATTACCTATTTAACAAGTCGACAGCATTAAAAAATGAAATTTATCAGTAAAATTTTCTCAATCTGCCAATAAATAGTTTCCTACTTAGGGGCCATACTTTTCTACAACTTTTTTATTTCTAAAATTATTCGTTATACCCCACAAAATCTGGATATATTTAGGTTTTAACTTTATAGGGGTATTTTATAAAATACGAAAAATTTTTGTCAATAATATATGACTTATATTAAGATCTGGTCTTATCCATTATTGAATCTGATATAGAATTTGAAGACAAATAGAATAGTGAGACGCTAGAATAATAAAAAAATTACTTTGTAAACATAGAAAGTATATTAGAATTTTAAAAAGGGGGAACATCACAAACTAGATTTTTGTAAGATTATATTTCTCGAATTCTATTGAATAAACTTTTTATACCATACAGTACTCACTAACCAAACGAAACTATGAAAAAGATCCAAAAAGACATTATCTTCTCTATGCATGTGAGGTAATAAAAAATCAAAAAGATAGTAATTTTATAAATTTTTGCGAATAATTTAGAAATATATCGTGCTTTGTAGTGTCATTATATCATGGGTCATTTTTAAAATACTTTTAATCAAATTAAATATTTTTTTGATTGAAAATCCTCAAATAGAGCATTAGGTATTTTAAATATTACTCTGATTTACTTAATCTTTCTCATAGAAAATTGAAGACTTGTGACATTGATCATATCTTTTATAGAAATCGATTTAATGTTTCAAGATAGTTGGATGTTTAGAAGTGTCAATTAAAACTCTCACTCGCATTCCATTTGCTTACATAATACTTTGTTTTCTTTATATACAATTTCTTATAATAGCGGAAAAGTTCGACCAAATTTATATTTATTAATTATAATTAACTCTTAAAAATCTATATATTCCAGTTCAGTGTATTCCTGTGTAATAATTGCAAATAATTTAAGTCATATAAATCAACAAAAAAATTTCTTGTTTGTAAAACTCTACGGCTCAGTTCACTTTTTTGAAGCTTACGCTATATAAATTGTCTGAAATGGGACATACAAAAAAAGTCCTGACTCATATGGCTTTTTATAGGCCAAATAAGGTCAACTTATCAAGGTCAGTGACACTGCTTTTCTAAAAATTTAACTTTCTAAATTCATACTTATTTTCTTTCTTACCTTTTAGCATAATGTACACTGGGTAGTTTACTTCAGAAGTCATTTACAGTGTTAAATTTACAATTGAGGAAACTCTTCTAAGAATACTTATACGTTCCATTCAAAATTATAATTAAATAATTTTGCAAATTATTTACATAATAATTTTGCGAATTATTACATAATAATTTTTCAAATTATTTACATTATTCGATGTTTCTAGCTGCGTCTGCAACAATTAACTTTGTTTTTTAATCTGAATCAGTTACTCAAGTACTTAAAACTCGTAAAACTACAGTACATGCCAACGATATTCGGCCATCTTCGTATAGGGCTAGTTAAGTAAGGAATATTTCAGTTTATATGCAAAACTAGCAAATGTTAAAAATGATTGATTTTTAAAATATTTATTTTGAAACAAATAATCAGTATATATATATATATATATTCAGGTAAGTTATCTGCGCTTTTGTTTGTAGCAATTCTGTAATAACACTTAAAAGCGCATGACATGTACTTTATTTGGTTTTTGCTGACTCCTTTTTAAATAACCTTTTCTTGTAAATAATTTTATCATAAACAAAACGGAAACTTTCTAGTCTATGATATCCAGCCCAACTGTTAGTCCATATTATCGATCCATTTTAAACATTTTCTATCATTATGTTTTGAAGAAAAACTTGATTCCTGTATCTGGATGTTTTACCAAAACGATAACCATTTGCATCAATTTCACCACTCGTCCAAATTGTTTGTTATTTATGATCTGTCCAACATTATATTTTATTTTGGAGACGGCAGTATCATCTATTTGTACAATCATCCTTTTGCCGCCATTTTTTATTAACTTTTCATACAATTTTGAAGCCACTAAATCATAAATTATGATTTTCTATTCAGATATGGTTAAAAAAAGATATCGAGATGATGTTGAATATTCTCATGGGTACTTTTTGGGTGTTGAGCTGTATGAATAATTAGGTTAAACTATTTTCATAATGGAAGCTTCAATAGCTCAGAAACACTATCATTTTTACTCGAACATCTCGTTCGCCATAATTTATAGCTAAATGGATAATCATCACTAGTATCTTTTCTCGCAGTAATATTCATTGGTGCACCAATGAATATTACATTAAACTCCTTTAGAAACCAATTTCTATCAGTATTTTGTAGTATAATCTTAAAAAAAGAAAATACACATAATCTAATAATTTTAGAGTATATATCTACTTTAATATGTATATTTTTTGTAATTCAACATCACGTATAATTTTCCGAAGGATTACGTAGATTTCAAAAGAACGTATGCTTATATTTTATTTTAGCAAAAATCTTATTACCAATAGAATATACATTGCGATTTGAATACTGTCTACAAACTCCTTAGTAGTTGCTGACAAAAGGTTTTTGAACCTTTATTTTTAGAAATATGATTATCACACCTATTTTAATTAATTTATTTTAATACTTAGATTTTTATTTTCAGTTTATAGCAGGAAATTTTTTACTTTAGCAATGCAATGAATTATATTCGATTCAAGTGTAATTTTTTGATATAAAAAAAATTTTTAAAGAATATCATTTCATATTTTTAAAATAAAACTTATTTGCAACAGTATTAGCCATTTTTAAAAAAAACTTTTTAGGAGCTGTATATTTTCCAACTATGCAAAAGTTATAAAAAAAATTATAAAAAAAATTATCATTTTCGGTCACACACTAGACTTATAATAGTAGCAAAAATAGATTTTGGTGATTTTGCAAATTAAATGGTGATCATGAAAGTAAAAATCAAGATACATTTTACCTATACTTTAGCCATTTACATTACATACTAATAAAAAAATTATTCATTAAATTTTAAAAATTTAATAATAACTTTAGAGTATATTAATTCTAATCACATAAAATGATACACGATGTTTTTCGTTCATTGTCGTTATTATCTCTTCCAATGTCGTCATAGTAAAAAAAGAAAAAGAATTAATAAAAACTAAAAGAAAAAAATTAAGATAGAAAACAGAATACACAAAAAATCATAATTAATGCTTAATTTATTCTCTGCTCAGTAATCTATTCAAATACACAAACATATTTCTATTGCAATCTTCTGGTGTTATTTCATTGAACTTATATTAAATAAAAATCTTTAATTCATTCTCATTTGACACATTCGCCTGTTAATTTTTTTTCACTTACTAAAACAGTTCTCAATCAGATTTTAAACTCAGCAATAGAGACGCGGGTAATGTAAAATGAATCCCGTATAATCCACCACCTTTGAGTGATTAACTCTAAAATTTTCTAGCACTAGTATCAGGTTAGTCATTCTATTTGTATGATAAACTTGTCTCAGTTTATATAAAAACTGCTTTAATTCAGCTGCTTTGACTGCGTAATCAAATATAAATATCTTAATGTAGAGAATTTGGCTTTTATTTATCGTAGCAACAACAGATATATTTCTGCTCCCAGTACGATTAATTGAACAAATGGCTCTAGTTTCTACTCAAGATCATTCTCTTTTGGGCCTTGTTACCAATTTTATCAACAAAGATCAATGATTCAAGTGGATATTCCTGCTCATAAAAAAAATACACTTTTTGCACAAGCATAATGAAAACCAATTTGTTTGAGGAGTGTTTCGTTTATTTGGAACTTGGGAGACTCTTTTAATAGTGTAATGAAAGTCCCATAAGCACCTATTTACCTATTTACACAGTGTGTTGAAACTCATCACCAAAATTCACTATGAATTTGCTAAAAAAGCTTCATCAAAGAGGGAAAACATTTGTTATTTACTTATGAACGAATTACATCAAAAAAGGTCATCTGAGAGTTTTTTTTCTTGTGTTTACTCTTTAACAGCACTAATTTCATTTTCCCACAAGTTTCCAAAAAAAATAAAGTTTGACAATATTAGATAGTAGATAGTAGAAACAGTGGTTCTAATTTTTTTATGTTAAGAGGTTAAACCCTGGCGCAGCTTATTAGGCAGTGAAGTTCAAGTTTGTCAGACTTGCTTCATTAATCGCTGTAGGCACCGCAGCGGAGTTCTTTTATCATAATTTAACCAGACACCAGCTCCAAAATATTATTCTTTTTTTTATTATTCGGCTAGTGTGGAATTTAACCCACTAAAAATAAACATCTTTTTTGAAAAAATTATCCTATCCATCTATTTGACGTTAAATCTATGAAAATCACCTCAACAGGGGCAGGAATTTACTATGGAACCCTAGTGCATCAGCACTCGATTTCATCGTCCCAATACCAGCATGTACTATAATTTTCTATAGAAACATACAATTACCATAGAGTTCCTACTAACTTCGGATTAAGGGAGACGATAGACCGGTAACAGTGGGTGGCACCGGTACTCGAACTCTTAGCATCAGAGTCAGCGAGTTAAGCCTATACCACTAAGCCATCTGTCCGCTTACAGTGGTTCGCCTATAATTTTGCAGCCTTTTCTTTCATCAGCAAATGTGTACATATGCCTTCTGGTGGAAGGAGCAACAGTCTGTTTGTTTTAAAGTTATTTGACTATCTGTGTCACATGTTGCCTGTATTATGTCTTCTTCAGCCTGTAATTGGTCTTATTCTGCCCGCATTCGCTTTCTTCTGTTAGTAAATTTGACATAAGGTATAAAAAATTAACTTTTATAAGCTTATCACGGTAATGAAAGTAACAACAACGTACTGAAAATGATAACGATGACACTGAATGCAAGCGCGACGATATTGAACGAAAAACACTGTACACCAAACAAATTGTCTACTCATATTAAATTTATATCTGAAAAAAATTATAAATATATAAAAAAATTACTATATCTTGTTCACTGACTTACATTTATTTAAATAAATTGCAAATTATAGCATAATATTTTACGCGCTCTAAAGTGGAACAGTTTTTTGAAGCAATTATGCATGTAGAATATTTTTGAAGGTAAATAACGATCGACATATTTTTATCTTGTAACATGTTAAAATTCACTTTCTCATGATTTATAAACTTCCGCATAAAATTCGTTAATTATCGTTGTTGTGCGCGTGCGTTGTAAAATATAAAACTTATGATTAATATAATAGTAAATACATATTTTTAAAATGAATTACCAATATCATTTTTATAAAAATTAGATATTATTATAAGTTAAACTTCAATATTATTATTTATAATCAAAATTTTGTTTTTTCTTTAAGTTACGAGATAAGATTCTTAATACAGTTTATTTGGCTGTGAAGTTCAAGTTGGTCAGACATGCTTCATTGAACGCTGTGGACACTGCAACAAAGTTAATCATCATAATTTGTATACATAAAGCTCCGGTTTATTTTGTGGGAGTTTAACTCACTAAACATCCCCGTTTTGGAGTAGCCACCATCTATTGGACGTTAGCTCCTTAATATTCACTTCAACGGAAACAGTTTTTTACTCTCGATTTTACTGTTCCATTAGGCTTACTCCAACTACCACAATGTTTCTATAAAAAATTATAGAAACACGCAATTATCATAGTGTTCCTACTAACTTTGGATTAAGTAGTACGAAAGACCGGGAACAGCGGACGAGCACATGCCTATTTCACTTGGTCATCTGTCCACTTATTTGAAATTATGTGGTATAACAAGTTTATTCATAGCATGCGCAATTAATATTGACATTAGCGTAAAAATGTTTGGTGGTGATGATCATAATGAAATGTTTTTGATTCGTACAATTATAAGCAACAAGATTTTGATCTGTGGCTGTGAATTCTTCTACACTGAGCATTACAAAAAAAGTGATTGTTAGTATTGGAGGTCGCATACAAAGAAAATGTAAAGTACGATTAAGGACAACTCTTGCGTTAAAAATTAAAAAATTGAGAAAAATATTATCATTATTAATGTAGTTAGTAACAATTGAACAGATGAACAATTAAAGTAGATTTATAAAAACATTGTGTATTGAACAAGCAAACTTTATAGTATTGCTTCCAACAAGGTAAATATAATATAATAGAATTACTCTATAATTGAGGAATTCATTTATCAAGCAATCGAAATGTAAGAAAAAGAAAATAATGATATATAAAACAATAAACAAGTCTTTTCGGGTCGACCGAAGATTTTAAGAAAAGAAGCTTTTTTTATAAATCCTGAATCAGACGATAATAACATTATTTTTTCACTCAGTAAAGAACCTTTACACTTAAAAAGTTCATTATTTCACAGTTATATTAGAACGATTAAGAATATATTTTGGGATTCTTTTAAAGCTTTATAAAATTCATGGCACGTTTTTAACAATTTCCCATAAAAAAGATTTTTAAAGTTAGGCAGGTGTGAAAAAAGCTACACAAGTTTTATATGAATAATTAAAGAAAAGAGTGATCTGGGACTTTCTGAGGACATTTTTATTTATTTTAAAATTTCTGCCTACAATGCTTTAAAAACCATCAAAAACATGTGCCGTTCACATTTATGTATTTCACTTTGTGCAATGTCTATGGATGAAAATTGGAAAATTAGAAAATTGGAGATGTCAAGACATTATTTTGAAAGTGTTAATTTAAATTTTTTTTATCATATGCGCCACCACACTTAAAATTCATTCCCAGAGATTGTGTGAAAAATAAATTCAAAAATGCGTGTCGATGGAAATTTGTGAATATCAATGTTAATTCTTTTATCCAATATTTCAATAAAAATTTTATTAAAAAAAATAAAATTTCCTCTAGAATCATCGAAAACTATATTTTGATACTTGAAAATATCAAA
Source organism: Pempheris klunzingeri (assembly GCF_042242105.1). Lineage (NCBI taxonomy): Eukaryota > Metazoa > Chordata > Actinopteri > Acropomatiformes > Pempheridae > Pempheris > Pempheris klunzingeri. The sequence goes on from NW_027255064.1 coordinate 8,363, forward strand.
ATAACTTCAAACTTAGCAGAAACTTTCAATAGCCATTTTTAAATGAGATCTAATCAAGCTCAATCACAATTAGTGATCTTTATTTAAAATTTGAAAGAAAATCAAAGTTCAGTTGAAAAACTAATTTTACATTTATGTAGTTTAAATAACCAACCTAAAATTGATTAAACTTCAAAGAAAGTGGACAACTTAAAACATGTCTGAATTTTCTTCGTATTACGACGTATTACGACGTACTACGACACTTACGAGCTATACCGAAAACACAACCAGAAACCAGGATAACTTGAAAGTACAAAGTTCACATGTTAGTAATAATAATAAATCTCCAATTTAATTTCTGTTGCAACGCAAACGTTTTTGAGCATTCACTAGCAAACTTTTACCCACTGCAAAAGTAGCTGTAAGAAAATTACTTTTGCACCTCAATCATATTATCTCTTGATTAATTTAGTAATTTACCAATTCTAAATATAATTTTAATATTATAATTTGAATAATTAATCTCAACAACTATAAACATAGTTTATAGTCAATAATTATTCTGAGCGATAAGTAATGGAGATATATTTGAAATGTTAACATAAAAAACGAAAAAATATTTTTATAAATATATAAAAAAAATTTCTATTAATTTAAAACACCAATATAATTAATGCATAATAATTATTAATAACGAAATAAAAATAAAATTTCTGACATAAAAATCAAGCACAATTTGCTAGTAAATATATGATTTAGACAGTTGAGACTGCGATTTATAATTGTATTCGTCGTTCAACAATTCAGTAACCTTACTAACAGCTTGACATCGTTCAGGTATCTTAAAAAAAATTTTTAAGTAAACATAAATTCATTTTTTAATACCTGAATTGCGATTTCTGACAACGAAATAAGTTTCTTTATAGGGAAATTGATACTTAATTAATATTAAAAAATAACTTTTATGTATACAAATACCCTCTGAGACCATTTACAATATCACTAATCTCAGATTCTGTAAAAAGTTGATAGTGATTTAATATAAAATTCATATGCTCTGCAGTTTCAATGTTAGGAACATGAATAATAGTGGTAAATATTTTTGAAAATTCCATAGCATCAAGCACACGCAAACTACTTGTAGTACATGCAATCAACAATTTTTTGTTTGCTTCAGTTTTTTGTTTTATTAGGACAAATAGAGTTTGAAGAACTGAATTAGAAAATCGAGGCCCAACAGCAACGTAATCCACAATTCTTTCAATGTTGTCAATAACAACACAAGAAAGATTGGATTTCCCTAAATCACTAAACAATTTAGTGATATAGTTACATTTGTCGTATTCGTTCATTCCAATCATGTCATCAGGTGAACATAATTTGACGAGTGGAAATTTAGATTTAAGAGCTAGATTGATACCAAGTGCAGTTTTACCAGCACCATCATCTCCTTCTATGAGAACACTAACTGGTGAGATAAGGTGCCCATTTCTTGTTTGGTTGATCATAAGATCCAATTTTTCTAAAGTATTCTGAACACTATTGCTCCACACAACTATACCATTAGAAAGATATTTGTTTAAATGGATTTCATCATCCAAATTAACACCGAAGGCAGGCTTGATATCATATTTTAAAGCATGTAAAAAATCGTCTTGAAATAACATAAAGTTTTCATAATTGTCTCCAACATTTGAAGTAGATACTTTGCCATTTTCTAATTTGACAAGTCTGTTCATAGCTGTTGTAGTTGCAGCCCTGACTAATCCCTCCAATTCAGCACCACTAAAATTTTTTGTAGAATCAGCAATCGATAAAAGATCAACATTTTGAGACAGTTTTTTTGATTTCTTAAGTCGATCTGTGTGAATTGAAAGAATTTGAACCCGTCCATCCTTATCTGGAAGACCTACCAATTAACAATATTAATGTAATATTTCAAAAAATAAAATTAAAGAAAACATAGCTATAAAAATATTTGATTAATTTGAAGCATCAAATAACGTGATAATTAGCAATTTACTAAATAAAAAATATATTTTACTAAATACTCTCAAAATATTTTTTTTAATGTAATTTTTAATTTGGGAACGAAAAAATAAACAAACGAAAAATTTAGAGAATTGACAGCTGTGAATACATAGGTTATCTTATGAATAAAGTAGTACTTTGCTACTTTTTAAAACACTCATTAACGCAACTTAGATTTATAAATGATATTGATTGGTATAATATACCAAAAGCAGCTCCGTTAACGTAGTGAGTCTAAAGTGTTCAATGGAATGATCTGTAGTTGAAAAACTAGATCAGGTGTAGATTTTTTTAAAAAAAGAATTTTGACTTGATATTATAACGAATTTATATATGATATGAGACTGTGGATTTCAGATGTGAGGATTTTTACAACTTTGGCGACTAAGTATACTTTATATAGACTACAAGTAGTTAGGAATCATTCTCAATGTAACAATAATGCTTCTTTTTATCTAGTGAGTCATCAAAATAAAAAATATGATTAAAAATCGAAAACCATTGATCAATTAGTAAAAAAATTTCCTACAGTAGTTAATTTTTTCATTTTATAAATTATCCTTTATAAAATCGCAATACAATAAAGCCAAACAAATTACAAAATAGAGCAGAAAGGTAGCTTGATTAAGAAGATAGATATTCTTATTCCATTAGAGAATGAAAAACTCAAAAATTGAGACTATTAGATGGGCAACACGAGTTAAAGGTTCATATTGTACTAGCAGAAGTATACAAAATTGTTGACTAGTGATATAAATGAGACTCTTCACAGCTACAACTGCTTAGAATTCATTATTTATCACAAAAGATATGTAATTACATTTCGATTGTTTTCAGTGAAATATTACAATTTATTCATGGAAATGAAAATAGTTTTATGTTTCAAGAACGAATGATGTGCTAGAATATGATATACTTGGTGATATATTTAAAAAAATATAAACTTAAGATCACTTTATGTGAAAATTACACCTGAAATAATCAATATAATAATGATAATGTACGAATACTTATCACGCCTACTTCACTGAGCTACAGCGAATTACAATAACTGCATATAAAAAAGAAATAATTATTACACTACTGCTGTATGGCAATAATTATTATACTAATGCCACATGGCAATAATTACTACACTAATGCCATGTGGCAATAATTATTACACCAATGCCATATGACAATAATTATTATACTAATGCCACATGGCAATAATTACTACACTAGTGCCATGTGGCAATAATTATTACACTAGTGCCATATGGCAATAATTATTACACCAATGCCATATGGCTGGGGAGCATCCCAAACTATACCGTTTCTATATTAAAAATTTATTTTCTCAAGTATGACTTAAGTAGTCACACTTTACGTAAAATCTCTCAAAAATACATAAAAACGAGAAATATGTTAAATTGCTATAAGTACTTTAGAAATATTTATTTTTGTTACTAACGCAAACGGGTCCCTCATAAAATTGTCTATTATATCAAAAGAAGCATTTACAAAAATTAGTTTCATATTAATTTTTTTAAAACTTTACCATAGAGAAAGCCCATAAAATAATGCCAGTAAACGAAACTATGACGCCATAATTTAAAAAATGATTTTATTCTGGCGCTACTAAGTTCACGTAGACCAATATATCAATAGTAAAAATCATTAAAATGATTTTGAATCCCATCATATGAAGAAATATATTCATTTTCAACTTAATATAATAGAAGGTAAATATAAGAGTAGTACCACAGACAATACAAATTTAAAACCCATAAAAGAATCAAAGTATTTAGGTCATGAATAAAATATAAAAAAGTATGTTAATATATTGTCTATCATATCAATTTTCCACCCACCCACCTATAGGTCTACAAAATCAGCAAAAAAATCTTCAATTACGATATATTAAATTTATCATATATATAAAGAACAAAATAAGCATAAATCCCATTATTATGAATTTAGTTCAACTATAAATAGATTTAATCTTAAAAAAATGAGACAATAAGCAGAAAAAGTCTAGTAGATACAAAAAGTAAATCAAAATAAATTCAATGTCACCCATAAAACGGCCACTAATACACAGTCTGACGCATTTTTGGTAACAGTACAATCAACTATATAAAGTAAACAATGACAAACGTAAAAATCATCAAACAAATAAGAATGAGATTGTTGGAGTTGAGTTGAGCTAAGCTGATTATGGAGATGATGGAAATCATTTACTGGTGGCAGATTAATTGAACAAAAAAGCACGTCAATATTCATCATTTTCCCAAAAAAATGAATATAACATCTAACTTACATTTTAGAGAGCCTATACTATATTGCATATGATTGAAAAAACTATAAAGGATCCATTAAATAAAAATACACCTCAATTTATATTCATTAGTAAAGACCACTGGTGAGGAATAGAGTTTAAATTCATAAATTCAGGAAGATTCTGCAATAATTTCAATACTTCAAGTTCACTAATGAGGTTGGAGATTATAGATAATATGTTTATGTACATATATCCAATAGTCGTAAAAAACAGCTGATTTTGAATGTAGAATATCATGATTATATATGTTTTAAAATTTCTTAAAATCATTACTATATATGTAATTATACCAATATAATAATATTCTATTTTTCAAGAATAAAATTTTAACTCATACCACCATCATTTCTGCCAAAAACAAGAATATCCCATCAGCTTAAAAATCGAAAAGATGAAAAATATGATAAATCCCCATTGTCAGTACGTGGTGACAATTTTATTTACACTCGTAATAAAATTTTAAAATTACTTGGTATATAATCCAAAAATATTCTTAAATTTATAATTTAACATGAGAAAGCGATACATTAGTTTAATAATAATAAAACATCACTCAAATTACTATGACATCAAATGGGCTAAGAATATAAAGTGAGATAGTTAACTTTAAATTTACAAATGATATTATTCGAATAAACTTAAAATTAAGGTCCGAAAAAATTCTTAAGGTGAGGAGTAGATATAAGCCCTAAGGGATGATATATTTCTTCTATTACTTTGATCAAATTAAACTATCTCTCTTTTAAAAAAATTATCTTTTAAAAAATCATAAATTTTTTAAGAATCATAAATCTTTTTAAAATCATAAAATATGATTACGTTATAAAATTAAGATTTCTCAAGAATTACATTTCTTAAAACTAAAATTTATTTAAAAGTAAAGTATTAATCGTTTAGCTTAAATAAATTTTATTAAAAGAAAATAAAATAGAAACAACAAAAGGATTGAACTGCTTGTATGAATGTCACATCTAACTTATAATGCACTATATAGCGATTGTATATGTCCTATTTAGTTACATGCTGCAAAAATTCAATTAGTACCTCGCCACAAACTTAATTTTAATTTTAAAAAGTTCTCACCTTCCATCATGTTCAGACATCTTTTAAGTACAGTCAAGAAGAAGAGTGAATTGACAGCAAGAAATCTTAGAGTGTAGTTTCTTCTCAAAGGCATTAAAAAATATTTTCTATTAATTATTATAATAGACTACCAAGTTATCTTTGATGGTTTATTGTATAAACCATAAAGAAGCTTACTTACTAGAGCCGTTATCAACAGACTACTCATGACTCATTTTCATTACAGCATGATAAGCAGTATCATGCTGTAACTAATATTTCAGTATGCCAAAATATTAGAATTCCTTAAAATATGTCATATCATGAATCTCTCGCAAGGTCTATAAAGAATTACTAAGTTATTGTTTAAATTAGCAATATCTATATTTTATTTTTTTGAAGTTTTCGTAAAAATAAATGATTTTTTTTGGTGCATAAGAAAAAAATCAACAAATTCCATAAAAATTCATTATTTTATTTTGGAAAAGTTTGAGCGAGAGTCAAATCTCTTAATTAATACATCAAAGTATGAAAATTTTCTAATTCATTAACTAAGTAATTTTCCAATGATAAAATGCCCCTAAAGATTTTTTTTGTGGTGATTTTCTCAGAATGAGTACCTAGGTATGATAGATTTAAATCTACTTTTTTAACTGTTAGATTTACAAAAATAATTTAAGTGGTAATTAATATAAGTCACAGATAATTTTGATTTTCAAAATTCAAAAACTAATGGAGATGCCTATGTACGTATCACTCCATTAGAAATTGAAACATTAATTGCTATTATGTACAAAAATTTCTTCCATAATTTAGTAGGAAGCAAATATATAATATATAAATTTCAAGCTTTATGAAGATTCTCATTCCCATGGAATACATAAAAGAATTATTTTTCACAGGCACTAAATTGTCAAGTAAGTCTACAAATAAATTCTACACAGCTCAAACTCTTTAAAATCGAATCTTATGAGAATAAATCCCATTAAAGAAGCTTTAAATTTCTTTAATTTTAATCCATACAATAAATTAGATTTTTTTAATGTAAAACTCATTAGCTTACATAATGAGTTGGACCTTTTAAAAATAGATTTTAACTACAATGTTGTCTAGCGATAACTTCCTTAGAGTCATAATTTTCATTGGAAGCGATCAGATGGCTTAGCTCGCTGACGATGAGATCACGAGTTCGGATCTTGGTGCCGCCCACTATTTCTGGTCTATCGTATCCCTTTATTCGAAGTTAGTAGGGACACTATGGTAATTGCATGTTTCTAAAAAAAATTATAGTACATGCTGGTAGTGAGAGGAGGGCGAAAACAAGTGCTGATATGATGCACTAGGAGTGAATTCCTGCCTCTTTTGAGATGATTCCCATAGATCCAACGTCCAATAGATGGATAGGGTAATTTTTTTTAATAACGATATTTATTTTTAGTGAGTTAAACCCCCTCACTACCGCAGAATAATGAAGAATAATAAAGAATAATAAGTCGGAGCTGGTGTGTGATGTCGTGTGGTTGGATTATGATCAAAAAAAGAACTCCGCTGCGGTACCTACAGTGTTTAATGAAGCAAGTCTGACCAACTTGAACTTCACAGCCCAATAAGCTGCGCCAGGGGTTTAACCTCGTAACTAAAAAAAATTTTCATTACATTAAGACAACGTTCAAATTGTTGTAATCTCTTAAATTTCGTTAATTTCACAAATCATTGCAAATAATATATAAAAAATGGATGATTTTTAAAGTTGGATAATATTTAAATAGCTATTTAAGCTCATTTAACTTAACTTAATGGATCCAACATAAAATTGCTTATTATGAAGGCGAAATCGAATTTCAGCATAAAGTGCATTTTAAAATTTCTCTTTCAAAAAACACATTTTAGTGATGCTTTAAAATGAATTGTGACAATGATAAACTAAATATTTTAGGAGTATTTTTACCATAAATTTTAGTTTATGCGAAAAACTAAAATATGTTATCAGATAAAAATCTGAAAAAATATCAATGATTTCACTTTCAATAATAGTTCAAATTTTAATCTAAATTACACTTAAAAGAATAATATATATAAATCATCTTTTAATTATAAGATTTATATATCATCTTTTAATTATAAGATTTATATATCATCTTTTAATTATAAGATTTATATATCATCTTTTAATTATAAGATTTATATATCATCTTTTAATTATAAGATTTATATATCATCTTTTAATTATAAGATTTATATATCATCTTTTAATTATAATATCGCATATTATAATTCATCGATATTTTTGCACTCTTTTAACTCAGAGTTATAAAGATTCTATGTTCCGATATTCACCGTGTATTATCACAAAAAGGAAATTTTGCTATTTATACTACATCAACACTTTATTATAAAAACTAATTACGACTTTTATCGTAAAATGTAATCATTATGCCTATTGTTATTTTTAATTTAGGTCCAATCACTACCTAGTTAATATTAGGAGTGATATATTAACGAAAAACTCATAGCAATATATTATAGGTATTAAATTACAAAGTCAATATCATTCATATCAATGCAGTAAATTTCTGATATTATGCCAAACCACATTTTTTTGAATTAAAATTTATACAAATTGTATTGATAATTAATTTTAAAAAATCTTAAAAACTTTTTATCTTGTTTTATTAAAAAAATTATAGTTATTCTGCTGACTAGTGAAAATATAAATACCTATTTCAAGTTGAATTTCAAATCTACCAGGTCTAAGTAGTGCAGAGTCAATTAAATCCTTCCTGTTAGTCATGCCAATAATTAGTATGTTATTGAGCTGATTGACACCATCGATTTTTGAAAGTAACTGATTGACCACTGTATCATGTACAGCAGTACCTTTATTATGCTGGCCTCTTTGTTTACATATGGCATCGATCTCATCAAATATAATAAGATGAAGGGAACTATGAACACCTTTCTAAATATAAAAAAATTAATTTTCTACTAATTTATAGTATCAAAAAAAAATTTATTATGAATAAGGTACTAGTCGTTGCTCTTCTTCTGCATCTTCAAAAAGTTTACGTATATTAGCTTCAGATTCACCGACAAATTTATTCAAAACTTCAGGTCCATTAATAATCTTAGGTTCTCTACTGTTTAACATTTTTCCAATTTGTCGTGCCAATAATGTTTTACCTGTTCCAGGAGGTCCATAAAGTAATATTCCGCGTACATGTTTTAAACCTAATTCATCAACTATTTCAGGCGGGAAAATACGAGAAGAAAACGCTCTTCTAAATATAATGTTGAATTCCTATGATTTATATCAATAAATAAAGCATTTTGTTGTAGATAATGATAGTTCAAGTAATATATTTATTTTTTAAAAATACATGATCAAGACCTCCAACACCTATCTGAGTAAAATCCCAATTGGGATCCAAAAGTTGACGACTTTCAGTGTTTATTCTACAGATTAAAATTAAAAGTTAAATATATGAGTGTACTAAATTATAAATAATAATTCAATCAAAAATATACTGTTTTGATGTACCAATAAGCGTAAAAGAAGCGCTTGAGGCTTTTTTAAAGATGACTTGGCTATTTCTGATTATTATGCCAAAATCAGCCCCACCACTATCATTTTTACTTGATATCTAAATTTATAATTCTGTAAAAATTTTACAAAGTAATTTATATACCATTTTCTTCAAACTTTTGATAGGTTGACTAATAGCACTGTAATCCATTAATTCTATTTCAGTGATAGTAGCTAAAAATGTCATTTTTTTTGTAGCTGTAAACAACCTAAAGAAAATTATTATATTATAAAAATAAATGAATTTCAATTACTGTTTGATTCAATGCGAAGGGAAAATTTTCAAAACTTGTCCAAAAAATCTTGACCAATAACCTCAGTATCCAATTCTGCAGTGACTTCAGTGACTTGTCTATAAAATAAGTCAAAATAGTTTTTTATTTATACTATCAATATTTATTTGAATGATTTTACGCATATAGCAAATTAGTTATTTCTAAATAATTTGGAAAATCATCCAAAAATACTGTCGACAAAACAGTTTTTTACTTTGTAGGATGATTTTTTATCAAAATTTCAAATTTGTCTATTGACTCATTTATTATATGTAATTTTTGCAATTAATCATAAATTTTATTTCTTCATATTGCACACACATCAGTAAAACGTATTACTTAAATCATCATAGAAAAGTAGTTTTATATCGTGAATAGAACGAATGTGCTATGAAATGGAAGTTAACTACTATAATTAATTAAAATAAATTCTTAATTTAGTAACAAAAAATAACATTTATATAGTGGTTTTATTGCACTGAATCAATGGAGGAAGATACGACTCCAGAATTTCATGAGTATGTGAAAAAATTAGGTAAATAAAGTTCTCTAATACAAATATAGTCCATCAAGCGCGCTTATATGATGTAAAATATCAGCCATTTATGAAATTTTTTATTGACAAAAATTATAATTCTTAAATAGGAACTTTTTTTAGGAATTTTAGTACCAATCAAGAGTATACTCGATCTGTTCTGATCCCCATAAAAAATTATTTCATGCATATTATTTCGTTAAAAAATTATTTTATTTACTTCTTAAAGATCTAAAAAAAGAAGAAAGATGACAAAAATCTTTATATTATTAATTTGAAAAATCATGTAAGAATAAAATAAAAATGACGATTGTAGTATTTATAGGCAGTTTCATCAAAATTAAACAAATGATATATTAAAAATATCATTTTTCTAAATAAAAAGTAATTATCTCTTATAAATACTTTTTACACTCATTCAAGATGCGCGCGCATCTTGGTGCATAATTGAATTGATACTGATTTTAAAGTATTTTAACCAAAAGAAACGAGGAAATGGTGTCCTATAAGAACTACTCCTACATAAGCATTATTTAGGGGAGTATTTGCAAACATGGAGATGTCAAATCAAGCAATGCCTTGTCAGATTAATGACCTCAATCGATAAAATTGAAAATAATGCGTCAAAAGGCAAACATAATCACGTTTTTTTTTGAAACGACACTTCAAAAAGAAAAATTTTATAATAAATCAATAATTTGGCTAAAACACCTCTTATAACTTTATTATACGATAATAAAATAATACGATAATAATAATAAAATAATGCGATTATACGATAATACAAATCAGGTTTATTCGGCTGCAACAAGCAAAACAAATATTTGTGATCTTCCATTCTCAATAAAAAACAATTTACTAAAATAGACAAAATCTGAGACATTGAAAATCAATTCTTTTTGTTAATAAAATGAATTTTCAACACTCAACATTAAGACACTTTGCGACGAACCATTCTGTCTGTATGACTCCAATATTCAATTAAATGATAAAATAGTTGTTTTTACAAATAGCACAAACTTATATCATCTTAAAAACTCAAAAATTTTGATTGCTAGCGGCACTTTTAAAGTTTGCCTGAATGTATATAATTTTTACAATTATATACATTTCATGACAGAATAAATATTCTCATAAATATTTCCTCTTGTATATATTCTCTTATAAAGAAAAAAGGAAGATGATTATTTGAAAGCATTCAATATCGTAGTTGTTTAAAATTGCTCAAATACATTATTATCAACTTCGAAGTGGTTGCGTTTGTTACTTTTAAAAAAGCAACAAAATCTTAAATATTTTGTTGTTTATTTCGTTTCCGTCAAATTATTTGGAGGAAGATCCAAAAATTTTATTTTAGCAATGAATATTTGAAAAACCACAAATTTGGCATGCTAATTAAATGTTTTTTTAGTTACGAGGTTAAACCCCTGGCGCAGTTTATTGGGCTGTGAAGTTCAAGTTGGTCAGACTTGCTTCATTAAACGCTGTAGGCGCCGCAACGGAGTTTTTCGATCATATTACAACCACACGACTTCACACACCAGTCGGACTTATTATTCTTTATTATTCTGCGGTAGTGTGAGAATTTAACCAACTAAAAATAAACATCATCGTTTTGGGGCGACCACCACCTCTACCCTATCCATTTCTCGGAAGTTGGCTCCATGGGAATCACCTCAACAGAGTCAGGAATTTACTCCTAGTGCATCGGCACTCGATTTCGCCCTCCCATCAGGCTTCTCCCACTACCAGCATGTACTATAATTTTTTTATAGAAACATGCAATTACCATAGTGTCCCTACTAACTTGGGATAAAGGGATACGATAGACCGGAAACAGTGGGCGGTACCGGGATTCGAACTCATGACCTTGGGGTCATGAGTTCTAAGCCATCTGTCCGCTTTTTTTCGCTAATTAAATGTGTTACATCCCTAACATTTGTTCCAATATACTTTGTGGATATAGAGTATAAGAAATTATTGCGTGCGCAAACTCTTGCGAAAATTTAATATTTGATCTGAAACATTAATTTCATCAGTAGATATATAACTAGCAAGTGATTTAATTTCTTTTTTAAATCGACCATATAAAATATTTCTGAATCGGAGTTAATTCTTAATTTTCACCTCAACAATTTTTTTATCTCGCGCAATGCAGGGATATTCTTTGCATTCATTTTTTTAAATATAATAAATATTATTTGAATGTAAGAGAGATTCCAAATAATCATCATTTTAAGATTTAAAGTGAAAAAAAAATAGTAATATAATATTATTGGACAGCTCACATAAATTTTTCTTCATCCTAAAATCAATAGAAACAAAAATCTATTTTAATCTATAAAAATAAATTCAAGAATTAAATATATATCATAAAAAGTGCTACTTTAATGTAATTAAAAAAGTTTTATATTTCCGTAAGTTCACTTCCGTTAGTCTTATATCCTCTGTTCGGAATGTATTGGAAAATTTTTCATGAAATCACTAAGTAATAATAATCTATACATCGTTTTAACACTTGGCTAAAAATATCTGATGCTTAAACGTCAAGGTAGAGAATTTTGTATGCTGAACTTTACTCATTAATTTCGGAGTATGCAAGGACCTTAATGTGTAAATTAAGATGCTGTTAGTTTCATAATGATGATATTTAATTTTGTTAAACTTACATACACAACAACATAATAATTTATTAATTTAAGAAATTTCGCTTTTTATGATTTTTAGAGTATTTAATAAACCGAGTGCGATCCATCGAAATTCAATAGTTTCTTTACCCCAAAACGATTTATTATTTAACATATCTTATTTTACGATCTTCTGAATTGCTTCATACCATTGTTATTCATATAAATTACAATTTAATATGATAAATATTTAAATAAAGATATTTATTTGAAGATTATCTTCTAGCGTTTTTTAGTAAAATTTATCCCACTTTTCTTTAACATTAAATGTAGAGAGTGTTATAATTAACTCAATAACTAAGTTTCAACAATATCTAGGCAAGTTCCTTCGTGGCAAATAATGAGCAAAATAAGTAATGAAATGCGCATGTGCAACAAGTACATAGTTTGACGTGAGCTACTTTGGTGATTTGTTTAGCTCTTCCTGGAGTGAATTTGAAGACCAAATTACAAATGTAGGTGATGTATCTACTGAAGAGATAGATGTTGAAGTAAATGATGATATTTTAAAAAGTGGAATTATTTGGATTACATCAAAAACCAAATAAAACTTGCGTTGAAAATATAATGAATTTAGCTCCTAGTGCCACTTTTGTATTAAAAATCGAATCATTCTATGATTACTTTTTTTCAAATAAGATTTGCAGCAAAATTATAGTCAATGAAAATAAAAAAATATACAAATATTTTGGCAAACGCCATTTAAAAGATGAATCGCAAGATATGTTTAGTTATTGAGTTTAAACGATATTTAATTCTTGTGCTAATGGATCATTTCCATTAGCACAAGAACTTCTATCCGAGCTTTTTAGTCTTTATGATGGCAAAGAAATCTACATAAGATTAGTTTCACATACTCGATTTAAATAACAAAATACAAGGCCCCTTTATTTTGATTATTTCAATGTAAAGACGAAGAGTAATTTTAATTTTATATAATACGTTAGATATGGGATGAATAAGTTAAGACTTATAAATATTTTTTATCCGAATCAAGATGTTATTCATTTATATGAAAAACAATAAATGATTTATACGAGGGATATGATCCTTTTAATTGAATACATGAATATATGAGTATATGCAGATCAAGTCTACAAATTGTGCGATAAAGTTCTTACTGTTGGTAGATCCTATTGCCAAACATATTTTTAATATAATGATATATCTTGGTAAAAATAATTTAGGAGCACTAACACAATGTAATGTCAGCGAAAACAAAGTCCTTTCACTATCAACCTCATTATTCCACTCTGGTAAAAATGTTATGTTTGAAAACTTTCTTCATCCATTTCATTAGCAAGAAAATTACTACCAAAAACTAACGTATTCGTTATTTATGTCAAAATAAATAACGAATACTTCCTTACCTTCAAAAAAGACCATTGTACATTATTTTTTAATTAAAATACTTTAAGACATCATACGTGGGTAAAAAAACTCACTCTGTTGTCAAAAGTTTTACTAATAACACTGTTACAGATGAATCGTCAAAGTTCAAGCGACAATAATGCACTACATGCAATGTTTTGGTGGACAACGTCGATATAATATTTCCATTATTTTGCATACGCACATTCACTAGATAATGGCATCCGGTTGTGTTTATAATATGATGTACCTCACTCTAATTAAAGGGTCTCATTATTCGAAATAATAAAAAATAAAGAATATCCTTAAAAGAAATCTTGGAGAAACTCTATAGCCAACTTTTATATCGTAATTAAACAAAAAAAATTAAGAAGACATTGAAAAATTCCTTCTAAGTTTTACTGACCAAGTCACGCATGGAAATTTTGCTATATATGTCAGTAAAAAAATATTATGAATTTATATTGTTCTATCAGAAAACGTAATTATTTCAAATAAATAAAACTAACTCGAGCACGCACAACGGCGAGTAATTACGATTTGTGACGAGACTGCGCATAATTTAGATTATTCCGTAGATTAACTTGTATACTTTTTTCAAGATTTGCTATAGTTTTACATTACAAAATTCAGTAATGAGTTATTCATTTATTTATTCACATCTGTTAATGTAATAAAAAAGTTGATTAAATTTTACTCCAAAAAAGTTAGAGGAGTATCGTCTTTCTGATCGTCAGAGAAAATTATCCTTTTAAATAAAAAATTAGGCATAATTAGATTTAAAGTTTTTTTAACATTATTTATAGACTAGAAATTTTAATATATGCTCTTTTCATAATAAATAGCGCTATTTATGTTATATTTGTTATAGTAAAAGCTTAAATTTAATTTAAAAGCTACATTTAAGCTATCATCAAGTATGTAAATAACACAATTGAGTTTATTCCCTTTTTATATAAAACTAAGATATTCTTCCTATAAGAATGTTAAACTAATTTAAATATACTTAACACTAATCATAGCACAAACAATTTTGCAATATCTTTTTAATTATATTCTTTTTTTAAAAGCTAAGTAAAAGCTTTTTATGTTATTCTTCAAACACATAAGAATCGCCATTATATAGTTTATCAAAAATATGTAAAAAGTTTCATTAAGTATCATTTTCTCTGAAAAATAATTATGACTTATCAACATTGAGTCCCAATCTATCAATATTACTTTTAAAGCTCACTTGTATCATAATGATGTCTTTTGTTGTAAAATTTTTTACAGCTTCCACTTTTTAAAAATCACAAAGATAAATTTTTAAAAGTAGATTGACATCATTAGTTATTAAAGCACGAGATATTGCTACTAGTTTTTAGCTAACATTTATTTTCTTTATTATGTTTCTCCTAGCAAGCTTATAATACTTTTATATAAAAAAATTTTCATATAAAAAACAGATATCATATCCTATATCAATACAATTTTATAATTATTAAAATAATTTTAGATAAATTTTCAAATTATTAAAATAATTTTAGATAAATTTTAATATTATTAAAATAATTTTAGATAAATTTTAAAATTATTAAAATAATTTTAGATCAAATTTTAAAATTATTAAAATAATTTTAGATAAATTTTAATATTATTAAAATAATTTTAGATCAATTTTCAAATTATTAAAATAATTTTAGATAAATTTTCAAATTATTAAAATAATTTTAGATAAATTTTCAAATTATTAAAATAATTTTGGATCAAATTTAAAATTATTAAAATATTTTTAGATCAAATTTTAGAAATATGCTTTTCATGTATTAGATAAAAGTAAGTTATTTTTAAATATATTTATGCAGCAAGTATTATTCAAGTTGTCATATTCCACTAGTCTCATATCTTATACTGATATACATATTAGCCCATAATTTATGTTAAAAATTGCTTTATATTAAAAAAGGCATTTTCGCTATTTATTATGAATAAAACAAAATTTTATAATTGATACAATTATAAAAAATCGACCTTATATTTTACCTCACAGTTTTATAACTCTGAAAAAGTAAAATATTGCATATAAAATGTATAAAATCAATGGTAAATGATGATCACATTACTTAGGAGTATAATGGAATTCTAGTCATTATATGTCTTAACTAAATACAAATAATGTATTTTACTTAAGATAATTACTCAATATTTTCAGAATTTACATTAAAATAAACATTTATAACTTACTAATTTTTCTAAAAGAAACTCCAATAAGCTTGAAATATGATTAAGGGGGATTTTCAAATTTTTTGAAAATTATCTATCAACCAATATTTAAAATTTATAATCACAATTTTACGCATGCCGTTTTCATCATTTTAAAAATTACCAGCAAAACTGATACACAATAACATGTCTCATTAGGGATGATTTTATGTTATAAAAATAAAATATTCCTAATTGCAAAATGCAGCGATTCTAAATAGATCAATAATCAATTTTTTTTTACTAAATTAAATATGTAGTTTATTATCTTATCAAATAATGATTATAATGGTTTTATTTTATTAGAATAGTTTATTTTAATAAATATCAAATTACTTTGCTTTTGATAAACTATCCAATTCAACAACAACTTTCCCAATACAGCAATATTTTACATCAACATTATACGGTTTTACTATAAAATTATATTGTAATCAATATCATATAAATATATATATATATATATATCAATATCATTACATTCAACAATATCTCCAACAACTACGTCACACCATTTACGCTAAAAAACATTTGTATTTTCTATAAATAAAATCATAAAAGATACCTGAAGCATGGATAGTGCAAGAAAGTTTGGTTTAACATTATTATTTTTATCAATAAGACAAATAAATCGAACTTTTCTGCTTGATTTCATTTCATAATAACTATATAATATTTTAAAAACATTTTTTTCATAAAGTTATACGTTGACTTTGGTATTTGAGTAAAAGTATCTGAATGTACAAAAATACAATTACTAAGAGCCAACTCTTGGCTTGTTAACTTATCAATTGTTAACGATACCATTAAAAATATAAAATATTATTTTTTGCTTCTTTCTCGAAGTATTCAAATATAAAGCGTTCAGCAAATATTTAAGTCGATATAAGTCGTAGATGATCGTATCTTGATTATAAATATTAATTTTTACTTTAAATAGAATTTTGTTATATTAATAATTTATCTACATATTATAGTTATAAAGTTCATAATTTTAAAGCATAAATATTTATTGTATATGCATAACATTTAAAAAATTAAATATTGTTAATTAAAAATTTTATTTATCATGATATAAGGTTGATGAGTTTAATGAAGTTCAAATTTATGATTTTAGATGCGTGCGCGTCATATAATTTTTTTTAGATGCATTCACTTTTATTTGTTATTAGTACTGACATT
The DNA here is from genome assembly GCF_042242105.1 of Pempheris klunzingeri. Lineage (NCBI taxonomy): Eukaryota > Metazoa > Chordata > Actinopteri > Acropomatiformes > Pempheridae > Pempheris > Pempheris klunzingeri. The sequence goes on from NW_027255064.1 coordinate 25,638, forward strand.
TTAGTAGTAATTTAAGTACAGCGATAATTCGTTATTCGTTTATTAAGTAACCTTCTCAATGTAATAAAACAAGCCAAGAAAGCATTTCTATTAATTCAAATTTCCATGCGCGTAACTTTGCAATAAATTCAATAGAAGTTATGTTTTAATAAGAGGAATAATTTTTTTCAAGCATTTCTTACAGAATTTATTTTCTGGCTATACTTAAAAAATGCTATGATGCTCGGTGTATTAGCCATTCAATAACTGATGTCTTTCTCAATATTTCATCAATTCACGCGTAACTTTTCCGAAAATATTAAAAGGGATGAATAGTACCAATCCAACCTACTTAATGGTGTCGATTAAATATTTAATTGACTCTCATCGAAGTTAGTTGACAGAGGAATGTCGTCTAAAACTTTTTTATGTATATTGCATGAGTGTTTTAATGTTTTTAAAATATCGAAAAATATTAAGTTTATGTGTTTGGATTTTTCTAATTCTATAAGAATTTTTTTATTATGCGTTTACGCATTGTACAGGAAGAAATACTGAAGAGGTCAAACATTTTATAAAAAATTGCATAATAATGTGTCCGAAATGGAAAAAAAAGAAATGTATTTTAGATTTTTTCGCTTTTTTTCGCTTTTTTCGTTATTTTTTAAATAAAGGTAAGTTCACGCGGTAAGAATAGACAATTGAACTAATAATAAAAAGTATGTGTAGTGGATTAATGTTGCAGCTTATATATTTTTGGGGATATTATTAGAGATATCCGCCCACGGCAAAATCATTGGAACGATGTGTTTTTCAGAGATAATGCTTAAATATGACGTTTTTCCATAATTAGGTTCTTGCAAATTAAATAAGTTGTGACTAAGTCAAATTGGTCTTTATTAGTGAAAAATCGCTTTTATTGATAGTGGGCGAATAACGTCGTGCACAAAAGTGAGCAGAAATTTCACTATTAATTATGAAATATTCTAGGAAGCATAATTGACATTTTTTCGTAAATATTTTTAATGTTTTCAAATACTCCGACCCTTTTTGTGTTTTCACCAAAATATATAGAGACGTTTCATCATAATTTACATTAAAAAAATATTTAACAAAAGGAATTATCTAGGGCATACTTTGAATATATCGTCTGCAACAAATACATTAAAAATCTATAAATGACTTAATTTTCTTCAACAGTTACTACAACACAATCTTCACGATTTACCAATGAGTCAAACAGACCTTTCATCACGAAGAGTCTTAATATTAGGCTCATCTAGACTTTTTCTATTGTCGACAATTATAGATTTTCCTTTTCTAATATTTTTAATATTTTAGCATATATTTTTCTTGCTAAATATTAGCATCTCACTTAATTTTTTCCTTGTTGCTCTGGATAGTAAAAATTTTGTGTCAAGTAAGAATAATTTTTTATTGATGACAACAAAAATCTTTGTGGAAATTCATTTCTAGAAAAAACGTAAATGTGAGTATTCTTTTATTTCACATAATTGATTTTTCCTAACGCAGTAATTAATCGGACGGATTAGGTTTTATTTTGAGATTTTCATTATGGTGAATCTTTCATTTTCGAATGTTTTGTGAAAAAAATAGTTCTGTAACTGATCAATTCTTCTTTTCTTCTTTGAAAGAATAATTTTTTTAAAAAATCATAAAGATTAAAGGTAGATATAATTGGCGTTGTCTCATTCGTGCACACTGATTATGCTTATTACGCGTTGGGCGAGTGAATTTTCTCTGTATCATTTAGTATGTTGAAATTTATAAAAATAATAATATACTTATTATTTTTATATAATTTATAGTGACATTTCACGACTATCTGATTTTTCATCCGAACATTGTGACGATCAAATCCGGATGACACGCGAAATTAATAGGGGATGACAAGTTGAACACAGCAACAAAAAAAGAAAGTTGAAAATAAGATTAGCTATTCATGAAGCAAAATATCAAGTTTAATATTCCAGAATTCTTAGTATTTTGTGCTCCACTTTCAATTATATAATTTAAAAAATAGAATTAAAGAGGTTTATTTAAGAAAGGTACAAAAGTTTGCATGTTGCATGTTGAATTATTTAGCGAAATTAAAGACAATATTTTGGCACTTATTAGTGATGAATTTAATATAACCCTAAATTAATAAGAAATAATCTTTAGACGTTTGTCAAACTACGGTTTAAAGGTGGCTCAAATTAGTGCATATTTCATTTAAAGAAAACTCGATCCATTCCTATGAGCAGAAATTTCGCCTAAATTTAAATTTAATGATACCAATACGCTACATGGTACTCAAATCTCGCAACTTATTTTAGGAATAAAAATTTAGTATTTCTCTGCGAAAGCTCATTTTCGATGCATATGCTACGCTCTCGTGTACGTTCTGTTGTTGGTACTACTAAAAATCCAATTGTAGTCAGTTGTATAGGAAGAAACCTTACCATGATTTTGGCACTCAATGTTGTTCAGTGTAAGGTGGTTAATAGCAACGTTTATTGTGATTTATTTCAACAATTCTTACATAAAATTTAAGAAATTTTTGTATCTGGTGATTTCATATCGCTAACGGATAATGTACCTTTTCATCATTCAAATAATCTCTACTTTTATAATTACTCGTATAAAATACGTTACATTCCTAGATATTCTACTTTTTTTTAATTAATGTAATAACGTTTTTTTTTTTCAAAATAAAAAGTATTGTTTAAAAAATATTATTTTTAGTTACGAGGTTAAATCTCTAGCGCAGCTTATTAGGCTGTGAAATTCAAGTTTGTCAGAATTGCTTTATTAAACGATGTAGGAACCGCAGCGGAGCTTTTCATTATTATTCATCCACATACACTAACTCCGACTTATTATTATGCAGTAGTTTTGGAGTTTAACCCACTTAAGAGACATCATCATTTTATGACGGTGGCCACGCTTACCCTATCCATTTATTGGATATTGGCTCTTTAAATATCCTCTCAACGAATATAGGAATTCACTCTAATTTAACTCAAAGCACATGATTTTACCCTCTCGCTACAAGCATGAACTATAATTTATTGGAGAAGCATGCAATAACTATCTTGTTCCTACTAACTTTGAATTAAGGAATATGAGATACTAAAAACAGTACGTAGTCGCAAACCCATAACCACGAAGTCATTGAGCCAAGCCTATACACCTCTAAGTCATCTGTCCACTAATTAGAAAAGATTATTGTAACCGTAATTCAAATGACCTGTTAGAAGTAATTAAATAGCTGGTGAGTCTAGAACTGAAGCGGATTTGAAGGACCATTTTCACCATAGACAGACATTCCTTGGGAAATGCCATACTGTCTCTGATATATGGAGTAATTATACTCTATTATTTTTGTATAATTCAAAAACCTTGAATTAATCAAATATTTATTTAAGTCAATATAATATGTTTTTTAATGAAATAAGACTATGAGTGTTTATATTTATTAGAAATTGTAGCTCACATTAATTCGGATGTGAATTTAGCTCCATATTAATATGATTGTCATAAAATCTGGAATATAGATAAAAAATATCGTAATTTTTTTGAAGAAATATAAGTTTCCATGATATATTACTCTGAACCGGTGATAAAAAAGTTTAAAATTTTTCATTACTATTTATATTTTTTGATAATTGGACTTATTAAAAAATGGACATTTTTCCTATATTATTAAGTATTAAGATTGATTATGGCACCATTTTACATTATTATTGCTCATCTTTAGTGATAATTTTATATATCTATACCTAAATCTAATTAGATATGAAAAGTTTTTGGTACCTTTCTGTAGTATAACAGAAAGGTTGATTTTATATGTAAAATATCTTTATGATTACAAATATTACATATATTTCAATCGCAAAAATAGTAAAATATAAATCATATACCCACCGATTTTTTGAAGTCCATCCAGATTTCCAAGTCTTTTTTTTAAATTATAACAATAACAGTTATATTTCAAAAAATATTGATTCATAAGAACCTGCTTATAATTTTATAATTAATGTAATATGATTACTTCCTAATATATCAATTTTGGAGTTATAATGTTAAAAAGCTAGTATTTAACTTATTATTTATTTTTTAAATGCTGATTAGAGCATGTAAACATACAATAATAGAGCACATCAAGGAAAATAAGTTAGCCTTGAACGACCGTGGCATTAAATTAAAGTATTAAACGATTATGCTATGTTTTAATACGCCATAATTATTTTCGATATTTTCGCCTCTATAAATTCTTTATATTGGACTGAAATTTTACATTAAACGTTAAAAATATAATTAGATCTCCATCTAATTTTGAGGGTTGCGTAAGATAAATAACCATTGTAAAACATAAGAAGGTACATCTATATTTCAATAATACAAAACTGTAAAATATCTATTGGAACATTTAGTTTTCTTGTGAATTCAAAACTGCCATACAAAGATTTCATTTCAATTTGCTACTCATAGCGTACCTAAAAGTAAATTTTTTGATCTACGGGGAAATTTTCCGTATGCGAAAATTCTTTCTTTCAGTGGTACTAGTATTTTAGAGACATTTTTTCTAAAAATCTTATTATATAATTAGCATATTTAACTATATTGTCCAAACTAATCAGTCTCTTATGGCCAAAGCTATTAAAAATCTTGAAAATTGTCTAAAAAGCCTGGAATTTCATCGGTTACGACGTATTCATTTTAAAAAAAAATTCTTATTTTGTAGAAGGTAGATTGGAAAATGTTCTTTTATATTACATCAAATGATTGGTATATCCACACTCAGTTTAATAATAGTGATAAATAGTCAGCTTACCACAATATCAATGATATACCGATTAATCAGCCATACCTAAATTATGATTTAAAGTATTCCATTAGTTTTAAAGGCCATATTACAGGGGTACATACAAACAATGTGGAATGTCATTGTAAAAATTTTAAGCGTTAGTCATAGAGAATGGATAGTGCATTCTCTATGATACTTGGCGATCTTGATGAATTCTTAAGGAGATAAATATGTGAAAAATATGGTACGTTTGCAACTAATAATATATTAATACAAATATTCGAATTTTATTCACTATAATAAAGTATTTTATTTTTTCTCGTAGTATTTTAATTCTGCGCATCATAGAAAAAGTAAATTAATCAAAGATTACGCATGCGCCAGTTTCGTTCAGATGTGCCGTAATTCATAAGATATTAATTAATTTTTTTATAAAGGATAAGCATATAAAACTTTTTAGATATTATTTTACAAATTTAATCATTTTATAATTCATAAAAATGACTTATGATGGTATACATTTTTGTAAATTTATTAAACTTTACATAAGATACCTTAAGGCAATCATTCATAGCGAACGAATGGTCGAAAGATAGAACTCTTAAAATTTTTTCAGAAAAATTCAAGTGTTGCTGGATTTATTTCTTGACGCGTATCTTTTACAAAACGCGACTATAATTTGCAAAAATTAACCAGCAAAATTCCTATAAATGATTTTAACTGAATAGTGGTTTATAATTTCTTATAAAAATGAACTAAGTTTGACTCCATTGTATGTTTTACGAAATTCAGAATCTGATGTAAAGTCATATAACGATAATTCATTTTTATTTGTTATTTTTCAATATTTTCTTATGAAGCTACTTTCCAAGTAGCTTCTATCTGCTTAGTTTACACCCTGATAGAATAAAAAAATGAATATTTGTGGCTTATTGTATCATGGAAAAGCAAAACTAGCTAAGACAATCATTATCTTTTTAATTATCAGTGCATATTATACAATTTTATTCGAAATTTTGCAAAATAACGTTATCTATCAATACGGAAGTTCATAATCTCTTTGTCAATTTGAAGAAACATTCAACTTTTTTTTATTGATTCCACTGACAATCCTATATTTCTGGGATTAATAGTAATCTACAAACGTTACCATTTCTTCTTGATCCGGCCGTTTTATCAACTTGGGACGGCGACGTTTTTTTCATTAATTCGTTTTTCTCCTAAAGTAGTTTTCAAATTGTTAATACTTCTAACCATATCATCCCAACTGCATATTGTTTTTTTTGATAAAATTTTAATATGTTTTTGGAAATTCAATTTAGTAGCATTACTTATTAATTTAATTCTTACAACGAAGAAGAGATATAGTTATCATAGTAGTTGGAACTTCTGATATTTAACGAAATCGTTGTTTTTTCAAGGAATTATGACATATTTTTAAAGATAAATAATGCGAATTTTTACTACATAATATATATACGCCACATTTCTAGATGAGCACCTCTTTTTTGAAGGAAAAAATTAAAGTTTTATACTATAAATGTTATCTGATTTTAAATAGCCATGTCCCATCACACTGATCGAATATGTGTTTTCTAAATCCAAATCCAAATTTATGTTGTGTTTCCATTTTCCGAACACCATAAGAAAATTACGAGCGAAATGTAATTTTACAAAATTTATCCCCTTTCTTCAACTAATATTTTTCGTTTCACAATTATTTAACAAAAAATATATGTTTTATAGTTAACAATATAATTAACGTTATTTTCTTAGAATAAAATAATGCCTTTTTTATTAATAATACAAAATTTTCCCTAAGGCTTCACGCAAAGCCATCTAATTTCTTATACAAACTTAAGTCTTGTTTTTCCCGTTAGTTTACATTAATTTTTGTGTTGAATTCTTTAACACGTACAAAATAAGATTATTTATAAAAATTTATAATAATCCTACTGATTTTAGAATAAAATTAAATTTAAAAAATATAGCATTAATATGATTTTTAAGACTTAAAGTATACTAAGCTATATGCCTCTAATTTAATTTTGAGTTATTAAATGAATACTATAATTAACTTAAAAAGCATAATATTTAAAAATTATAGTTATTGTATTCAATGAATTAATTTTTTTATGAGGAACCCAATCTCATGACACAAAATACATATCTTTGGATCTTGTTATATTAAAATATCCGCATGCGCATAATCATTTTACTTTTATAAACATGATATAATTTGGTGATATCATTTATTTTTCTTTTTAAATATATTTTATCATTTATTTAAATTTTATTTAGTTTGTGTATTTTTTAGGTAGATTATATTTTTAATTTCGTCATAAATTTCATGTATTTCTATTCAAATTATCATATTTATTGTATTTTTAGGTATATTTTCAATAAAAAATTAATATTTTAGATAAATATAAATTTATAGACTGTTATATATAATTAATAACTTTAAATTATTTAGCATTTGTAGTTCATATCATAATTATATTTTATAAAATAATTTTAAAATAATTAGTTATAATATATGTTGCTTTATAATAAAATTCTTATTTTTATTGTTTTGAAAATGTTATATTTTCATCATATATATTTTTCTTTTAAAAACGTGTTTTGGTTAACGATAATTTGATTGTGTAATCATCCAATATTAATGTAAAAAGTCATAAATTTGTCAACGGTGCATTATAATAATTCATATTACCAAAAACGATTAATATATTACATAATATACAAATTATTTAAATTAATTTTGCAGCGTTTTATTAAAATTACATATAAATTATTGAATATTTAACATATCATGAAACATCAGTTTATAATTTGAATGTAACAGAACTTTTTCCAAGTATAAACATAGAAAATCATAATATTACTGTATCAAAATTTTTGCTTTATATTAAACACCCATACTAAATCATTACGTACAAAATGATGTTTAAAAATAGGAACTGACTTACAAAAAATTAGACCACTTTACATGAAACTAAACGCTTGACATATCCATCATGAATTGGCATTTTACAATTATTTTTATCTAAAAATACTAAAACTCACTATCTTATTATTTGACTAAGAAATATTCATGTAATTTTTTATAGTAAAAGTTATGTCGAAAAATACCTGGATGTCTCCCTTGAATTTGGTTAAATAAATTAAAGATATCACTTGTTCAGAGTTAGATTATGGACATTTTGTCACTTTAGATTAAAAAAAGAAATGTTATAATTTTTCTTATAATTTTTTTTAAAGCAGTTTTAGGATTCAAAAATATATGGTAAATTGTGTCTTGCTCAAACTACAGTATATGTGTACAAGATTACGGAATCTTCGTTATTCTTCGAAAATAACGAAGATATCGAATTAAAAAATATATAAACATCGAAGGACATATATACTCAACAACATTGGACTATGTGTATTATCGGGATGATATAGACTACACTATATAAACTCTGACTGAGCTTTTCTTATTGAAGAGTTTTCAGAAATCTTTGTATGGCGAATCATTGAATATAATAGCAATAAAGGATAATAATTATATCAATTTATGTGTAAATTATTCCGAAAGAGATACTCGATTAGAAATGACAGTATTTTTGAGCTTTCAAAATTTTTGATGGAAATGTTTTGGTATAATTATCTATACAATTCAACACCCAAGAAGCAGCTATGAGGATACTCATAATCATCTCGATATATATTACTTTTCAATTATATCTAGACATAAAGACATAATAAATGGTTTATTGACTTCGAAATTAGAAATACATAAATGCCGCTATTGTATCCTCTATTTTTACGCAGTAAGAAAAGATAATTTAACTGATAATAAAGAAAAAAGATATACTCCGAATTTAATGTTACATCGTATAAAGTGTGGGGGATATTATTAAAGAAAGAATGCGGACAGATGGCTTAGTGGTATAGGCTTCGAAATCATGACCCCGAGGTCATGAGTTCGAATCCAGGTGCCGCCAACTGTTTCCGGTCTATCGTATCCCTTAATCCGAAGTTAGTAGGAACACTAAGGTAATTGAATGTTTCTATAAAAAAAAATTATAGTACATGCTGGTAGTGGGAGGAAGCCTGATAGGAGGGCGAAATCGAGTGCTGATGCACTAGGGTACGATAGTAAATTCCTGCCTCTGTTGAGGTGATTCTCATAGAGCCAACGTCCGAGAAATGGATAGGGTAGGGGTGGTGGTTGCCCCAAAACGAGGATGTTTAGTGGGTTAAATTCCCACACTACCGCAGAATAATAAGTCGGAGCTGGTGTGTGATGTCATGTGGTTGGGGATATGATGGAAAAAACTCCGCTGCGGTGCCTACAGCGTTTAATGAAGCAAGTCTGACCAACTTGAACTTCACAGCCCAATAAGCTGCGACAGGGGTTTTAACCTCGTAACTAAAAAAAAATTATTAAAGACAACCGCCTATGGTGAAATCATCGGAATATTGAGTGTTTCAAAGATAATTCTTTAAATAAGACGTTTTTCCACAATGATTTTATTGCAAATTACAGAAGTTGTGTTGAATTCGAATAGGTCATTATCTTTTAAAGGTAAAAAATCGTTTTCAATAATAATAGGCTTATAAAATTTTAGGTAGTAGCTGCCAAAAAAACTTATCTGAATACACTACAGACTCTTCCTAAAGAAGAGAATAAAAAAAGATTGAACCATATTAATATTTGCTCGTTTTATATAAAAATTCAAATATTCACTATTTTTATATAAAAATTCAAATATTCACTTTTTTTATATAAAAATTCAAATATTCACTTTTTTTATATAAAAATTCAAATATTCACTTTTTTTGCGGGAGTTATAAGAATATCGTACACATAAAATACGGTTTAGCAACACCTCCCTCCACTAAAAATACAATGACTAGATTTTTAAGCTATATTATGCGCACGCATTAACATTATTTACCGCTTAGTTTTTTGAGCCAGTCTTCGTTGTCTACTCTTTATGGATTCCAATAGTATTTCTGCTCACTGTTTAACTAATTTACGTTTCTTAATCATAAATTTGTAAAAAAAACTGTGGTGATTTGATGTTAATATAAAAAACATTAGATAATGAGAATTCAGTCCAATGGATGGTGAAATCGAGTGATGATGCACTAGAAGTAAATACCTGCCTTGCTGAGATGATTCCCATAAAAAAATCAGAGAAATGCATAAGTAAAAAAAGATACGGTCATCCCAAAATGGTAATGTTAAGTAAGTGGGTTAAAATATCACTCTACACCATAATAGTAACCAAAATCATACAAGTGACAATTACTACAGTTAACAGCAATACAATTAGCTATAGTGCTCAACGATGCAAGTTTAAAAAATTCAAACTTTAAAGCAAAATATATAAGCTATTTTTTAATTAATATTGTAACAGAAGAAATTTCAAAAGCGCGAGAAAAATGTACAATACAAATACTTTTACAAGATGTCAATTTATAACAGTATCAAAAAGTTTTATAAATATATAGACAAAAATGATGTACATGAACATAAAAAAGGAGTTTGATTAGTTTAGTGTTCCTCTGCAATTAGTAGAGCCACAGCAGCAAGGAATTTTAACTTCTTCTAGTGGAAACTTATAGTCATAAGTTAACTCTTCTCCAGAATCTATATCGCGTTTAGAATAGATAACAATTTTTCCTTGACCATCAATATTGATGACTTCAGCATAACAATTTGGCTAAATATATCAACAATAAAATACGAATAAGCAATAATAGTATACATCACAGCTATGGTTTATAAATCTAGCATAGTTTCCACAATTGGTAGCATCTATAACCCATTCAGAGTCTAGTCTAAAAAAATATGAACTAGCATCAGGCCACTACATCGTTCACGATGGTCAGCAACAGAATTTCTAATTTTTTCACCAGTATATTCAACTATCATTTCATTTTCAGGTATTCTTTCGTTGGCAAATAGGCCCCAATTATGGATCCGTGATTTTGAAAATATTAAGTTTTTTTTACATGCCTAAAAACGAATAGAATATACACTTGTATTAATATATGAAAAATTGATTACCTTCATACGTAAAAATCTACTTTTTAAACTAAGATCATCAAGATAGCATGTTACACGGTTAGAGCTTTTTCGTGTTTTACTGTTACTGTCCATCCGATATGAAGATAATCTTGAGAATTCGTTATTGGAGTTAACGTAAGAATTTGATTTTAATGTAGATTTTTGTTCAATAAGAAATTTTACAATTTGATCAACACTATCACTGTGCGGTGCTGGATTGAGTGATTTTTGTTTTTTTTCCTCACGTAACTGTTTGTAAGATTTGAATCTAGAACAGATATTGCTAAGAGATTTCAACAGAGATGACATATTATTTGATTGACTAAATATTTTGTATAAGCAGATTTCATTATTATTCATCAATGAAAGATCTAATTCCTCTTTTGTATTCACTAAAAAATAAATTTTCACATAAAATACTTAAAATAACAAGCTAGTAAATTATTTTTTAGAAGCATACTACTAATGAAAAGCAAATATTACTTGAATAATGGCTGTAAATATTTTAATCTAACTATATATTCATGAAAATTATCACTATATTAATGTGAGTAGAATGTAATAAAAGAAGAATAGTAATCAGAAATTTATTTACTTAATCTCTAAAAAAACATTCATTGTAATGAATTTAAATATGATTTAATGGATAAAAATTAAGTAAAAATTACTAAATTATATACATATTAACATTTAAGAAAAACGTTCTTTTTCTAAATTTTATAATTAATATTGAGTCATATGGAGTTTGAATTTGATAAATATATAACACAAAGCTATATAAAACGAGTATTTAGTCTGATTCGTTAACAAAAATTAAGTGACGAAAATGTGCCCCCTGTCAAATGACAATTTAAAATGGTTAATTAAAAAAATAAACGATTTATTGATAAATATAAATCAAAATACAATATTTTTAAAATTCTATTCCTCAAATAAATTTTAATATATATATATATATATATATATATAGATATATTCATAATTTAAAATTTGAATAAAAACTTAAAAATTTTTATTATAGAAAACAAAAACTTAAACAAATCTTAACTGTATCTATATTTATTTATTTCTTAAGAATAAGAAATTGATAAAATAATTACTTTTTTCTTTAGTTTCGCGTGATAGATACGCTTCATAGAATATCCGCATATAAATTTTTTTAAAAAAATCGCCTACAAAAAGTTTGTATAGAACTTTTTTTACAATTAAAATGGAATATATTTATTAATACTTGCATTAGGAATCGTTGGCAAAACATCATCAACCCACAAATATTTCTTAGCAATACCGACACAGTTCTTTAATTCATTGCTATCGATAGATAACTGTTTGAATTTTTGTTCAATACAACCATCAATGTCGTTAGTTTCAATCATTTCATTAAATAAAAACTTCATAAATTCTACATCTTCTTGATCCAACTCATACAATAACTTTGTATGCATTTCCGTCTTTTGTTCACTATTTAAAATGATAGGCATAATTTTTTCTTGTATTATATTCTTATCGTTATATATTTCTGGACGTTTCAGTAGATCTTCGTCGCTAAGTTTACTACGTCTACCTGTCCTTCTTAATTTCGTGGTGGTTTTTGTTAGCTTTGGTTTTTTTAGAGGCCTAAACAGTTGCGCTGATGACAATCCTTTATTAATATTTACTCTAAATTCATCTTTAATATCAATAAAATGTCTTTTTTTCTTTACCAATCTATATAAAGATACATAAAACCGGAAAAAAAACTTGATACATCGAATTAGTCTCATTGTAAAATGGTAAATTATTATTTTTTATTACATTATTCTAAATAATAATAGCTATAAATATTAAATAAATAAATATAAATTAACAACTACTTTAACATTTGCATTTATACAATTATTTACATAGGGAGTAGATCTTTTATGAATTATCTCATGAAGCCATAAATGTAATACACTCTTTTTTATGCATCGTAAGATATCTTTTGTAAGGTTACTTTTAACACTGTTAAAAAATTTTTCACTTACATTTTCTTTTTTTCTAAGTATTAGTTATAAATGATTAATGATTAGTTAATGTTAATCGGGTAAAATACTACTCCGCATACAATTAATACCTTACAATTGCTTTAGGGTTATGATTTGTTGAAAAATTGAATAATTTATCATTTATAATTTTACAATTTTTTATTTCTAATTCAATATCGGATATTTTTGACATGTATAACTAATGCATGAAACAACTTCAAAAAACGAATTCCACTTAAAATTCTCGTTAAAAGCGATAACTTACGATGAACTATTTGTTAAGCGGTACTTTTGACAAGAGCCATAAACTTTAATTACACTCGTATTATTGCGGAATAATAAAATTTTATACAATAATTTTTTTTATCTATTAAATTAATGTTTTAAATTGCTGAAAATTTAAATGGCTTCCTTAATTTATCTGCCAATCTTTACTACATATTTTTTATATTACATAATTTGTGAATAAAATATATTTTTTTGAATTTTATAAATATATATATTATATATAATTAAGAGAGCTTTACAGGTAATTACTTTTAATGTATAAAAACAATGATTAAATGATATTTAATAGATTAAAGTTTTTTATAAACAATTTTTTATTACATATATTTTTGATATTTATTATATCTATATATTTTTTAAATAAAATTAAAGTGATAAATTATGCCGATTTTGAAGAATCTAACATTTAAGTAAACTTCGATAAAAATCGGAATTGTTATTCATTTGCGTTGGTAGTTCATTATCTGGTTATTGATTATTGCGAAATTCCAATTGAGAATACAGAAATAGTAATTTCATTAATAATATTTTATATTATTATATAAATTGTAATATTATATAAATTATATCATTTTGTGATATATTAAAGATTTTATTTTGTATTTGGTGTATATAATATATATGGTGAATTATATAACTTAAGTAAAGTATTTTTCTTGCTAATCATTACATTAAAAATATTATAATTGCAAGTTTCTACCCAAAAAATTGATATAACTAATTGCATGAGATTATTCTAAATATTATTTTTGATTAAATTGTCAAGAATGTATTAGTTATTCATATTATCTAAAAAAATATGCCTTATAGTAATAATAAGAATTATAGCATATAGCAATAAAACTTCTAGTTAGAAATTTTATTAGCGAAAAAATCGCATATGGGATACAGAATTTATAGTATTATAGACAGTGTAGAAAATAATCTTGATGAAATATATAGTTATTTATAAACTTAAGTCATTTAATTAACTGCAAATAATGAGTATTACGAAAGAAGAGCTATTAAATTTAGTCGTTAATAATATGCTCAAAATTTTCGCTTATTACTCTTGCAAAAAATAATACTTTGAATGCTTACTAGAAAAAGTTATATAAAAATTGTTTTTCATCTATATTTTAGCATTTTATAGACTATTACCTTCAATTAATAATGTATGTAAGTAATATTTTTCTATTATTAAATGGCTTTTTAATAATAGAAAAATATTAATTTTTGAATATTATTAATAGCTAGTTTTATTTTAGTTTATAGTATTTTGAAAAAATATGTAACATTATTGCTCGAGTAAGTAAAAGGTTATCAGAAACTTCTAATTTGCGTTTTATTAGTTTTGTTGAATTTTCACTTTTGGATAAATAATCGACTCATTAATAACTTAAAATTGATATTATAGTGTATTAGATACAGGCATAAAAAAATTTATTTTTGTTATAAAGCAAAAATCTATCCTCAGTTATTTCACAAAGGAAAAACTTATCAAAGGGCCGTCGACCAAATTTAAAAATCTATATAAATAGAATATATTTATTAATAAAATACATTTAAAAATAAATAGAATATATTTATTAATAAAATATATTTAAAAATAAAACGTCATATATTTATCTTTAATGAAAATTTAAATCAAAATTATCATCCATTTCTCGGTTCGTAAAAAAATGATCAGCAGAATCTCTCAGTATAAATAAATATAAGACAGTAAATGCATGATTACATATAGAGTATATATGTCAACTATGACATAATATAACACTTGCTTTTCTTGTAAAGCGAAAACGCCTACTATATTATTTCATAGACTTTAGTTCTGTGTGGCTTGACATGATAAAAAGACTAGTAACGAGTTAGCTGTTATAATTATGGATATCAATTTATTATTTTAATAATAAATTTATATATAATAACTTATATACGTTACATATTCTTAATTATAGTATTTGTGTATATTCGTTATATGTGACGTCAATACTTGAATATTTTATCTTGATTGAGTCACATATAAACAACATAGATAATACTCTAATTGTTGTTCACTTAATATTATTGTTTTGTCTAGCGCATGGAGAATTACGACAATGGCGCGTCAAGCAGGATCGGAAGACCTAGCAGATTTGATGGAAAAAGTTGTCCAAAGAGCTGGTTCAGGAGATTTGAGCTGATCCAGAGAAGATACTCCCTTGATATGCAGAGCTATACAACTGAATTATTTCTCTGCTTGGAAGATGATATTTGGAACTTGTTAAACTCAGTTGGACTGAATGAATTATCGGATTATGAGCAAGTGAAGTCGTATATAATTGATAGATTTTCAGAGAACGTCGACTACTACGATTCAATGCGGATGTTTAACGACAGAGAGCAAAAAGAAGATGAGACGGTGCAGCAGTACGCTGAAAATATCCTTGCTTTGGCAAGAAGGTGCTATAAAACTATACAGCCTACGGAATTTGACAGAATCGTGTGTCACCGTTTCATAAGAGGGCTTAGATCCGAATAAGCGAAGAAATTTTTGCTAATGGGAAATTTTAATAGCCTGCAAGAGGCAGTGAAGGCTGCTAAAAGACTTGAGTGCTTAGATCCGAACACTAGAATACAGAGTAGACCAGCAGAAGAACGTCTGCAAGCCTTGAAGATTGACCACGGAAAGGATGATATTGCAGATAAGGTCAAAATACTGGAGGATATGCTACATGATCTTCAGCTAAAATTTAGAAGCTTGAACACTCCAAAAGGGATCCTGTACAGAGAGGATAGAAAGAAAAAGAATTCTACTATATGCTACCGCTGCGGTAAAGCTGGACATATATCTAAAAATTGCTATAAAAGTTTTCCTAATTTACGTTATAATGTGTCTTGTATTAATGCGCTAGATAAAAATAGAATATATGTGGATATTTTGCTTGGTAATATTAGCACAAGAGCTACCTTAGATACAGGATCTGATATATCATTAATTAGCCATTACTTTTTGAATAAGGCGATAAAGGAACCGGATATAAAGATAAGTGATTGTCACCTAACGATGGCTACCGGAACTGTAAAAAAGTACTTGGCGAATACTGTGCTACTATCAAGATCTTCGGAAATAAAATCATGTGGAAATTTTTGGTAGTAGAAAATCTTATAGCTGATGTCATCATTGGACTTGATATGATGAAGGAGATGAATGTAATCATAGACACTGGTAGCCAGAAAGTGTTTACCGGTAACACGAATTCTCAAATATGCATGATTATGAAGTATTCTACTGTTGAAGAACTGATAAATAATTACACTGATATATTTTACCACAAGGGTTGTAAATTGAATAGTACAGCAACTATAAAACACGAAATTATTCTGGAATCAAATGTATACCCAATTAAACAGAGACAAAGGAGAATTTTCTTTTCTATTAGAGAAGATATTAATGAGCAAATTAAAACATTAATAAAGGAAGATATTATAGAGCGTTCCACAAGTCCATGGGCATTTAACATCGTACCAGTTAAAAAAGGATGGCTCGTTACGTCTGTGTGTAGACTACAGACAACTTAATAACTTAACAAAGAGAGACTCTTTTCCCTTGCCCAGAATTGACGATATATTAGATTATCTAAACAATGCCAGTTATTTCTCAACAATTGATCTGTCAAAAGGATACCACCAAATATGTCTAAGTAATGAATCACGAGAAATGACAGCATTTTACGCACCTAATGGCTTATATCAATTCAAAAGAATGCCTTTCGGCTTGTGCAATGCACCAGCTACTTTTCAGAGGCTAATGAATCATGTATTTGGTGATATTCTAAATAAGTTTTGTGTCATTTATCTTGATGATATAATTATTTATAGTAAATCCAAAGAACAGCACTTGGAAAATTTAAAACATGTCTTTGATATAATCAGAAAAGTAGGATTATCAATTAATCTCAAAAAGTCTGCATTTATGAAAAGTGAAGTCGAATACCTTGGATTTGTAATTGACAAAAACGGAGTTAGATCAGATGAAAAGAAAATCGAATGTGTTAAATATTGGAAACAACCAAGTGACATTACACAGCTGAGAAGATTTCTGGGATTTTTATCATATTATCGAAAATTTATTCCTGATTTTGCCACTATTGCTCAACCATTATATCAATTAACAAAAAAGGGGCAAGTGTTTATATTTGACGAGAAATGCTCAAACGCGTTTAACAAACTAATATCCAGGCTGACTTCAGCTCCTGTTCTGAGTACACCGGATTGGTCAAAAACATTCATACTTGATACAGAAGCAAGCAATGAGGCCATTAGTGCAGTACTATCTCAGAAATATCATGATAAGGAAAAAGTTATTGGGTACTCTAGCAGAATATTAAAGGTCAGTGAAAAAATTATTCAACAAATCGTAAGGAACTTTTGGCTATTATTAATGGGGTCAAAGAATTTAAACCATACTTAGCTGGTAGAAAATTTATAATCAGAACCGATCATTCCAGTTTGAAGTCTGTAATGAACTACAAGGATTTGTCTGGTCAGTTAGCTAGATGGATTGAATTCCTCGGAGAATTTGAATTTGATATTTTCCATCGAAGAGGAAGCTTGCATACGAACGCTGATGCATTGTCAAGAAAATTTCAGTGTGGCGCTATAAGTATGACACAAGAACCAGGAAAACTCGAGCGTGACATAGTAGAAGCCCAAAAGAAAGATAGAAATATACAGATAATAATGAAAATGTTGCAAGGTAAAATACCGATTGATGATAGTGCTTTGGATAGAAGAGGACAAATATTATGGTTAGGTAGAAAGGAACTGAAAATTGAGAACGATGTTTTATATCGACTGTGGAACGATGCCGATGAAACTACCACTTGAGAATTGTAATCCCTGAATCTATGATACCGGAAGTAATATCAGAAGCGCATGACAATATTACCTCAGGTCACCTTGGAGTGGACAAAACACTAAGGAAATTGCAACCTATTTGTTATTGGCCTCTACAAAGAAGTGATATAACAGATGGTGTGCTTGCTGCAAGATCTATGCTAAAAGAAATCGGTTAGCGAAACAATACAAAGCAACGGAATTAGTGGATGAGTCTACAGAACCTATGGAAAGAGTAGGGATAGATATAGTGGGTCCACTTCCAGTTTCTGAAAAAGGAAATCGATTTATTCTAGTAGTCATGGATTACTAGACAAAATTTTGCGAAGCTTACCCCATACCAGACCAAACTGCCAAAACTGTAGCAGATATTTTAGTGTCGGAATTCTTCTGTAGGTATGGAATCCCTAAAACAGTGCATTCGGACAGAGGAGGCTGCTTTGAATCTGAGGTGTACACTGAGATGCTAAAATTATTGGGAGTAAAAAAGACTCGTACCACGGCATATTACCCACAATCAAATGGATTGGTAGAGAGGTTCAATAGAACCTTAATTGATTCACTAACGAAGATTTGTAAAGACAGGAGTAATTGGGACCAATATATTTGTTACGTCCTATGGGCATATAGATCATCTGTACAAGAAAAAACAAAAGCTACTCCAAATGCAATGATTTTTGGTAGAGAACATCGAACTCCTTTGGAATTAAAGATGGGTGAAAACATAAACTTACCGAACCACACAAGAATGTTTTGCTATGATTTCAATGAAGTATACACAAAAGTTAACAAAAGGTTAAAATATGAAAACAGCAACAGAAGCCAGAAAATTGCAAATGAAGCATGGGACCCATATATGAAGTTGGTGATAAAGTGTGGATCAAAAAGCAAATACGAAATAACAAGCTTGATGACTATTGGATTGGGCCATACAAAATTATTGAAAAGTTCAATAATAAAGTTTTTAGAATTAATATTAATGGTAAGACAGAAACGATCAACTATGAAAAGATGAAGCCAGCATTAGAGTGGAAATTACGAGATGAAACTCAGGAAAACAAATATATAAAATCTAAAAGGAGGAATAGGAAAACTCCAGCCTGGCTCAAAGATTTCATTTAATGTAGAGACCAATTTTAAAGTGAGAGGAAGTGTTATAATTATGGATATCAATTTATTATTTTAATAATAAATTTATATATAACTTATATACGTTACATATTCTTAATTATAGTATTTATGTATATTCGTTATATGTGACGTCAATACTTGAATATTTTATCTTGATTGAGTCACATATAAACAACATAGATAAAACTCTAATTGTTGTTCACTTAATATTATTGTTTTGTCTAGCGCATGGAGAATTACGACATTAGCATGTACAAAATGCAAACTTTAGACTAGAAAAATTATTTAATGCCGTTTCGTATATATATAAAATCATTTTTCATCATTTGAAGAGACTACGCTAAAGTTATTAAACAACATACGCTGCGTCTGAATATCGCAAAGTTTTGTTCGTTCTCGTCGAAAAGTTAGCTTCATGGTTAATTTTAAAAAGTATATAATTTAAGACAATAGATGAAATTACTACTTTGAGTTTTTTTCACGATGATGTAGAATCCACCAATACGACTAAAACTGTTGTGTGCATGCGCAGTAGTTTTAGCATGGAGAGTAGTGATTTCAATTAATAAAACTTACAGCTTATTAAAGAGTTAACGTTGAAATGTCAAAAGATTATGAAAAAGTTTCTTTTATATTAAATATTCTATTAAGAATCTACAATATTGGGAACGTGACGTAAAAAAGTGTAGAGGCAGATTATCAACGAGCCCACTAGATTTATTTAAAACTATTGTGCAAAAGGACTTCCATAATCATGTAGTATCTTGTTCAGATACTACATGAAGAAAATTTTTGGCCATAAAGTAAGTTTTTTTTTTTATTTTTTTTTAGTTACGAGGTTAAACCCCTGGCGCAGCTTATTGGGCTGTGAAGTTCAAGTTGGTCAGACTTGCTTCATTAAACGCTATAGGCACTGCAGCGGAGTTTTTTCCATCATACCCCCAACCACACGACATCACAACACCAGCTCCGACTTATTATTCTGCGGTAGTGTGGGAATTTAACCCACTAAACATCCCCGTTTTGGAGCGACCACCACCCCTACCCTATCCATTTCTCGGACATTGGCTCTATGGGAATCGCCTCAACAGAGGCAGGAATTTACTATCGTACCCTAGTGCATCAGCACTCGATTTCGCCCTCCAATCAGGCTTCCTCCCACTACCAGCACGTACTATAATTTTTTATGGAAACATGCAATTACCATAGTGTTCCTACTAACTTCGGATTAAGGGATACGATAGACCGGAAACAGTGGGCGGCACCAGGACTCGAACTCATGACCCCGAGGTCATGAGTTCGAATCGTATACACTAAGCCATCTGTCCGCTATTGCCATAAAGTAAGAGATCTGGCCGAAACTAGTCAATGTTCTACGTGTAAAGTATATTCTTTGTGTAAAGTATCAAAACAATTAAACGATATACTTATAAATATTGAAAATAACATTTATAAAAATTCTAAGAATGTTAAAAATAGGAAAGATATTTTCATTTGTTCGGAGACTAATTTATTTAATAAAGAGATTTTATCTCTTCGAGGAGAGTAATTCTGTTTAAATGATTGTGGTTCCTTGTCATCCACTAGAATTATTATTTTTGGGACGGAAAGGAACCTGATTCTCCTAAAAAATACTAAAACATGGATCGCTGATGGAACTTTTGAAGTGATTTTAAAAAATTCACTCAATTATATATAATGAATGGTTTAATAATTTCATTAGTTTACATGTAAATGTTGAACAAAACGGAAGGAAACTATATTAAACTTCTAAATATTTAGAAAGAAAAGGCTAATATTGAGCTTCTGACTAATATAATAATTGACTTCGAAATGTCTGCGTTTAATGCCTTAATAAATTTTTCAAACAAATCCAATATATACTTATGTCTTTTCCGTTTTGACAATGCATATGAAGGAGAATTCAAAAATTAAGATTATCTACAGGGTACTTTAACGATCCTACTTTTAGACTCTATAAAAGTAATACTTTCCTTGTCATTTGTACCTCCGGATAAAGTACATCATGAATTAGCAAATTAAAAGATAAGTCCAAAAATTTTGAATCCACTGAAATAAAACAGTTTATTGTTTTTAGAAAAATTTCAAATACGATATATTATGTTGGAATCCTTACGATAGAATTATGGAAGGCGTATCAAACATCAAATTCTGTGGAGGTTTTTCATCGGCGTTTATATGCTCGATTAGAGCAGTCTCATTCGGGGTTAATAGCTTCCATAGAGAAATTAAAGAAAAAAAAAGTTTGATTGAACAGGATATAAAATATAAACGTTCGTCTTTGTAAATCTCTTAAGTAAATAATCCAAAATATAGAGAAAAGCTGAAAAAAATAAATGATATTTCTTATATGTATAGCACATATTATGATTTATTGTATCCGGAAACCATTTCTCAAGAATAAAATTGGAAACTTATTTAATTCACCATATAAATATCTTTGTTTTATTTCACAAATCGTTTTTATTTCAAACAATAGGAAGAAACTTTGCTGCGCGTGCGAATATCAGTTTTCGTCAAAAACCAGTTTTTGTTGTCTGATTTGGTACTTTAAAGAATATTCAAAAAACTAAATAATTATAATCTTGAAACGATTTTCATATATTTTAAAGAAAATTATATCTATAATATAGAATTTCCATTCATTTATTGAGACTTCTTTAAAAGATTTATGGATGACAATTAATTGATGGTATTTCTTAACTAAAAACCTCATTAAGCGCCATTTTTAGGCGCATGTCCATTTTAAAATGATATAATATCGATTTATTTTGCTGAAAAATTCGGTTTTGGCAAAATTAGTCGTTTCGACAGGATGTTTATAGCTCTTAGTTGTATTAAAAAGTTATCAAATAAGTTTGTAAAAATTTTTAGCGGAACTTTGATTGAATTTAATCATCAATTTTTTTAATTGATTACACTTTTTGTAAACGAATTAGTACTATTTTTACTATAAATATATTATTTAAATAGTTTCTAAAAGTTTATTGAAGATGTTATTTTTGTATATATAACGAAGAAAAATACTCTTCAATGTGGCCTTGTAATACTTTTTCAGATTTATTAGAATGAGCTGTCATTATACATTATAAGTGTCCCTATAAGTATGAAATTAACTGTGTATTGCATCAAATTTATAAAATTCTCTTGATGAATACAACCTGGTTGTCGTAATTAAGTTCAGAGAG
Organism: Pempheris klunzingeri; assembly: GCF_042242105.1. Lineage (NCBI taxonomy): Eukaryota > Metazoa > Chordata > Actinopteri > Acropomatiformes > Pempheridae > Pempheris > Pempheris klunzingeri. The sequence continues at coordinate 47,988 of NW_027255064.1, forward strand.
ATGGTTGTATGCTTCCCAGGCATCTAAACATATAGATGAACCTTCTTTTTATAACTTTTTTTAAAATTTTGATTAACATCTTGGCGTTTTTTCTCTTGACATTTCTTCTCTCGACATAAAATATTCATACGTTTTTATCAAAGAATTGCGAAATTCAAGATTATTACTAACACCCTATTAACATAACATAATTTCTGACAATTGTTTGCTCATCATACTGCATAAAGGAATCGATATCTTTAAGCAGGTACCTGTATCTATTATTTTGTCGTCTATCTCCATTATTTGACCTACCTCACCAATTTTCGCTCGCTGACTGAGGTGAGTAAATATGGCTTCTCTTAAGTATTTCGACCAATTTATGGTTTAATGTTATAAAAATTTCAAGTTCCTTCATAATGTTTTCATATTTGTATACTTTTTATATAGAAAAAAAAATTTACAATATATATATTAAGCTTACATTGTACCGTACTTTTTAACATGGTATACGTAAAAAGATGTGCCTTGACAAAGGCTTTTTTCAATTTTTCATCTCCTATAACGAATAAAGAAATACTTGCTTCCTATTTTTTGTGTATTTTAATTAATACATTACCTTCGCATGTGTTTCTCGGAAAAGTTATATCAGCCAATGGAGGAATAATATTTTTATTACTAAGAAATTTTATAAATTTATCATCATCGTCAAGCATCCAGTAAAATTCTCTATTCTTCATTAAACAAAAATGATTGAAAACCAAGATGTGCAAATGAAACTCGTATCTATTCGTATAATATATGGAGTCTCAATTAAGGAATTCCTAATTGACAAATAATAACTGTGAAATATTCAAGCGACATTCCTTCGAGAAATTTAATCAATCATATGCAGGCCTAGATTGCTTTATTTAAAAATTAAAAGAAATGCAAAGTTCCACACAAAAGATATAGACTAACTATAAAATCCTACTAATATTGTTGAAACAAAAACAATTGGATAAAATGTGAGCTACAAAGTTGTATGTCATAACTGCACAGAAAATGGTGGAATATTCTATCAAAGAGCAAAAGTAAAGTATATAATTAAAATTATATTAGAAAACAAGTTCATTACTATTTTCACAATATCAAAATTGCGCAAGCGCGTCATAATGAAAAGTCGTTTCTGGAATGAATGAATTTTCTATTTCCTTAAGTATTCTGATTTAGTTATCTTTTAATAACCATTAGTTATATATAAATAAAAAATTTATCATCTTAGACTACAAAAGTATTTATATTTATCCACTTTTTTCTAATAAACGCCTACGAAATATATTATTTCAAATATTATCGAAAACTCCTAATTCTCTTTATACACATATATCAGTTTAATTGTGTTATCTGTTTTAAATTATAGTTTTATCTACCCGAATAATATTTAGGATAATTTAATGTTTCTACTATGCTATAGTCTCTGCTTAATAACGAGAATCTTCAATTTTTTGTCAGTTAAAAAAAATATTTTAAAATAAATTTAGCATATTTGTTCGTTATCAGAATACTCTTTAAAAAAAGGTACGTTTGTAAACCTGGTTGAATCAAATTTAATTTAAAAAATTACATATGTATTTTTTTATTTAATTTAAAAAAAGAGATTAACAAGGCCCATAATATTGTCATTAGAATATACGACCTTATTTCTAATTTTCGGAATTTATATTAGATTCCTTACAACAAGACTGTCTTATTAGGCATCATAAATTCTTTATTTTCCTTTGGTGACAGATCTAAAGGATCTTTGGTTCTATTCCATGTACTCTAATATATCGTCGATATTTCTCCAATTTAGAGATATTAAATCTAAAAAATTCTAAAATAGCTAAGTAAGTATATATCAAAAATAATACACGACACGATTTACCGTAAAAAAATATTCATTTTATGACCTTATAAAATTTCAGACTATAAAGCTGCAATTAATCTATGAATTGATTTTACATTAATTCATAGATAACAATTATAGTATTTAAATGTGTCAACTAATATTGTTTTTCTTCTGCACTTTACCGTCCAATATAATCATTGGATATCAATTTTTATTATTTAGTTTCTATTAAAAGTGTCAACTATATTTTGGAAAATTTACATATATAGACTTAGCCATTAATTATTATTTTGACTGAATACCAAAAAAACCAAATTTATCAAGGAGCATGCGCAATGCATATTTTGTTTTTAATGCAAAAATAGGCCAAATTTAATTAAATATGAACTATATATTTATAATATTACGATCTAATTTATTATATTTTATAATTTTTTAAATTAATTCAAAGTATGTTAAATTGTAATATTTGTGCAGATGCCTTTCAAAAAATTAGGTTATTTCATAACTGATGTTGTTTTTGATAAATTTGACATATAGTATTTGTCGTAATTCTCCATGCGCTAGACCAAACA
>NW_027255065.1:0-50379 GCF_042242105.1 Pempheris klunzingeri
ATGTTAAAATAGTGAGAAATTAAGTATATCGACCAACTATATATGTTTGCAATTTGTTAAATCTAGTGTACGTATTTTATTCTAATTCTTCAGTTTTTCACTACCTTGTTATAATAAAATTACGTAAAATATTATATCATGATTCTACGATATTCTTTTCTTTCGAAGTTTCAAAGTTATTATTTTATATTTTCTTTTATTAAAAAAGATATTGAAATAAAATTTAATATACTGTATGTAATTTTATCAGAATAATATATTCATTCTACTTTAGACGCAAAAGAGCATAATCATTTGAAATCATTATTAGATATTTATTTGTTATTAACTGTTTTCGTTATAAAATAGAAACACGTTTTAAATCTTATACTTTTGTTTTGAGTCATGTTATATAAATTTGATACAGTTTGTTTTGGGTAGAAAGTTCATGTTATCCAAAATATCTTCAACTAACTCTGAGTATGACAATATATTGAACCATCATTATTCATACTCTCATATATCACAAACTCATATCCGACTTAATATTCAGAAGTATTGTGGAGGTAAAACTCACGAAACATCCTAATATTAAGGCGAATGCTACTCGTACCCTATCCATCTATCGGACATTATCTGTATGAAAATCAACTAAACAAATGATAATAATTAAAATTGACACCGTAGTGCATCAGCATCTGATTTTACTGTTCCATCAGGATTCCTCCCACAACCATCATATTCTATAATTTTTTATAGAAACATGCAATTACCATAGCGTTCCTACTGACTTTGGATTATGTGATCCAAATGATCGGAAGTAGTGGACGACACTAGTTTTGAAACTGTGGCCTTACGTTTAGCGTGCATTAGCCACATATATGCATTTTAATATTTCATTGATCTTTCCTGAACATAGAAATAATTTTCTATCTTATTTATATGTTTACTTGAATTATATATACATCGTTCACAAAATTCTCTGATTTGAATTACATTCATGCTATAAGTGTTAATATATTCTCCTATGTCTGCTTTTATTAATAAAAATAAAAATATTTAAGTTTTTTTTGCATTAAAAGAAATATTATTTTTTATACATTCTAAATATCTTTGAAGTAACATTTTTACCTACAAGGGGTCTAAAATCCCTCTAATATTTTTGTTTACTTAATTTTTTTTACATATAATACACAAAATTTTTATTATATTGTATAAAAAGATTTCATTCTGACACATATAGAAAATTGGTTAAATTTGACAAATTTCTTTATAAATTTTTTTAAACATTTATTACCTTAAAAGACGTAATAAGCACCTAACTCTTATCTTGTGTTGTTTAAATGATCATATATAATTTAAATATAATTATTATTCCATGGTAATTTTTAAAAAGAAATTTATTATAAGAAATGGATTCAGTTCTGACTTTTGATTCCCTATATACGCGATAATAACTACCTGCTTTAAAATTTTAGTTACAATAAAAATCGTTATTAGATGGATATACACCTGGATCAACTTTTCAATATCAGTTTAAAAAGTTAAAATTAAATCATATATAACACTATTTTATACCGTATCAGAATATTAAGTCATCCCTTGTATATAACATCCGTGGTAAAAGAAAATTTTACGACATTCACACTAGAACTTAATATATAAGGTTATTTTTAATATATAGATTTGGTGTCCATCATATAATAGAAATTGATAGATATAAAACATTTGTTAATATTTTAAAGTTTACAGTTAATTTTTGTATATTGTACAGATGTAGCTTCAGCTAGATACATTAGTTTTAGTTTTATAATATTTAGTAGTTTAAGTAAAATCCACCTCTTTAATGCAATCTGTTGGTTATCGGGGATATATTGTTATTTTCTATAATTAAATGTATTATAAGAATTTCTATATTTCATTCATATCATCTTTATAATCAATTTTTAAAAATTCAGTATTTATAAATTTATTTTTTTTATTGAATTGCACCATTATTTCATAACTGCAGAATCAGGACAATTTTATATTATATGATCAGGCCCAACTTTTTCATACAAGTATTAGATTAAGACGGTATGTAACAATATAAGTACTAATATCATCTTTTTTATAATGGGCAGGCTTTATTTCTTGAAATCGATTTCTAGTAAAGGAAACAAAGATTATATTGCATAGAGTAGTGCAATCCTACTACAAGTAAAAAGTTTGGTTTACCACATACATTAATTATTAGCTTGAATATTAATACTTTCATTTTCATGCCTGTCTATACAAACAATATAAACAAGATAAATGTCATGGTTGTCTCTAAGTTTTGAACAGAAGTTTTATTAGAACATACATAATATTTGAATTTTCGACGTTATCATTTCACTGTGTGAACCACTAAAATAAAGGACTAGGTTAACAGTTACATTGAAACTATCAAATTAATAATAAATCTTTTTTTGATTCATATTTACATTATTACATTTACATATAATAATGTGTTCTATTGCTTATTCAAGTCACTGTTATATTAGCTTTATATAAATTGAATTTTAGACCAAGACCTAATTAAAAAAAGCTCTTTTATTTTTAAATATGTAACAGGAATTCTTGACAATAAAATGCCAAAACTCATTATAAGAGTGTATTTTATAGTATTAAATTATACTAAATCTGTTTCAGATATAATTATAGTTTGACTAAATAATATTATTTTTCTTCTATAAAAATGTATTTAATTTTTTATATAGATACGTTTTAAATTATTTGTTTAGGATGACCCTTAGGAATAATAGAATTTTCTTGAAGAATATTTTATATTATATAATATAAACTTCAATAAACACTTTTTGCCCAATTTTGTTTATTTATTATTGTTTTCTACTATTCAAAGTCTCTACTATATAGTTTTTAAAATACTCATTACCTGTATAAAATAACGTTATTAAAGTTTTCCCTGATTAATCATAATGTGATTTTTCTATCGTTATTTAATAATTACTTTGTTAACTAAATAAACATTAGAGAAAAATTCCTACAACGTCAATATATTCTAATTTTCATTAATATAGTATTTTTTCGAATTATTTTAACGATTTACAAAATTTACTGGGGGGTTAAAAATGAAGAGGCTTGAGATTAATATGTATCGAGGTATTAATTCAGTTATTATTCATCGTAAGCAACGTCCCTTGTCAAGACACAGCGTATTACTTTTACATGAATTTGTTATTTATATACAACGTGTTTTCTTAAAAATATGATATAAAATTATTAACATTAATAATAAATGGTGTACTGGCTTTGCGCAACATTGATATATAATGTGTATCCTTTTTATACCTATATGAAAGCTACATCACATACACAAAAAAGCTTAATTATTATAACTTTACAAAAACTAAAAAATAGTTTTAGTGTTTTGTCTACACTAAAATAATTTAAATTGGTAAGCAATAATTTGAATGTAATAATAAAAAAATCATTATATTTTATCAGTTATACTAAATTCATTGGCTCGTTAATTTTTTCAAATTCCACTTTTGAATTTTTTTCGTTAGTTTACCTGTATTACTATTTATATTTAGTGCTACATTTAATTTTCAGTGAAGTATTAGATTTGCCTATTTAAACTTTAGTGCAAAGGGGAATAATTTAACACGAAATTAGTCCTAGATTATACTTGGTCTTCAAAAAAAAATTTATGTCATATTTCCCCTTACATAGTCTATAATTTTTTTGACAATATATATACAATATTTTATTGTATTAAAAATAATTATTTTTGTAGAATATGGCAATAAGATGCTTTTGATGATTTCTCATTTTTAAAACAGAGTTATAATTTAAAAAAATCACATGGTTTTATCTTTCAATTAAATTATATTTATGTAATTATCATTTAATTTTGGATTGTAATTTTAGATAATGTGCTTATAATAGAATAATTATCTATAAGATAATAATGATGACACAATTTGATAATTATACAAATTGCTAAATAATTTTATTGATCAAGGTAAATTAAAGTGATATATCCACATAAAGAAGATATGCCCCTCAGATTATGATTTGCACTTGGTGTTCCAAAAGCGATAGTTCAAGACTAACAGTGTCCGCTTTTCTTATTTTTTGTTAAATTTTAAAATTTAATTTAAAAATATTAGTAGCTTGATTCATCGATAATAAATAATATCCATAACTTAAGATAGATAAACTCGACAGAATCAGATTTTGATTCGCAATTGTACTAGTCTTGAAAGTGGCGTATTATTGACGATATTAGTGTATATTCATTGTCAGCTAAGTAAATTTAGGATTATGGCGAGAGTAAAATAAGGACTTAGAGTTTGATTTAAATTGTCATTATCGACCCAACGATAAGCCGGTAAGGTGTGATGTATAGACATTCAATTATTGATGTTTTCGTTCCACTATGGTATCAAAAGGGTTTTTCAAATACTGAATGATCATTTAAGTTCCAATCTCCTATGCTTTAAAAAGATTTTTTAACGCAAAAAATAATTTATTTTATTATATAACCATTTTATGTTTTTCGAGATTAATGGGAAATGTCTTAAATAATTTTAGGTTTGTATATTGTTTATTATATTCAAATTAATTTTTTATTCTTCTTTTTAAAACAATACTGTTTTTTGTTCATTAGTAAATATTATGTCCTTCATTGCCGTTAATTAGGTATTTCAACCCACATCCCCTTAGTGAAATCGCAATACTGCTGTTTGAGATTATGCTCCTTTTTTGAATTTTAAGTATATAATTATTTATTTAACTCGGAAATAATTTCACAGTCATGTCAACAAGTTTTTAGACGATTAAATTTGTTCATTCAACAAAATGGGTTCAGATCACTGATAATTAATTTCTCAACATATGATTTAAATATGCATAATAATGATTTATTTAGTGTTTAAAAATTAGAATATGTTTGTTTTATATTGATTTATGTATTAAAAAATCACTTAAATCGTTAATTTTCCTACCTATTTATCAGAAAACAACTGTTATTGCTTATCAGATAATGACCCTTTTAAACATAAATAATAAATGAAAATGTTACTAACCCATTTTTAAAGTAGCGCATCGCTTACTAATAAACAGAAATTTCAGTCATAGTAAACAACGTTCACTTTTTTAAAACTATAAGATATGACCATAGATATGTTATAGCATAGCATGATAAAAATAATTAATATATAATGTAAAAATTAAAGAATTTAGATAAAAAGGATATTGTAAAACACCGATTGATAATGGAAGATAAAACTTTTTAATTTGATATGGTTAAATAAGTTAAAAATACATCTCTATAATCTATATAAGCAACAATAACACACCTTAAAATCTTCTATTTATTAAGATAAATTATAATAGTTATAAAATCATAAGTATTCTTAAACATTTCTTATCTTATCATTATTAAATGAATGGCCTATCTTAATTGTGTTTTCCCTTTTATTAGTCAATATAGATAAAATTATTAAGATATAAAACTGAAATAAATAATCTGAAAAGTTATAAGATTAAATTTTGCTTTATAATCAATCATTAAATGAACACTTAATTTATGCAATTATTATAAATTTGGAGCACATAAACAGTTCTTGCACCTAGCACCTAGCAGATTGAAGAAATTGTATATATTATATTATAACATGATTATCATATTTATATCAAATATCAGATGCTCCTATGACAACAATACTTAATATCTTTACACTGAATATTAATGTATATTGACCTATTCTTACAATAATTACTGAATCATATAGCTCAGTAATTTTATCGATAAAAAAAGTTTATATATACATTTAATAATGGGGATTTTATTTTTAATTTCAGTTTTATTTATATGTATTTAAAGAATAATTACGCCTATAATTCATATATTTAATCACATTTTATAAAATATATAGACTGTAATGGATCATTTATAGCGAATAACAATAAAAATTCAGATCATAGCAACAATAATGTAATTTAAAAAAGTTTTATACATTTATATTCAAATTTAGTATGTATTATCTAGTGAGGCAAAAGGGCATTTGTTAGTAGGTTTAACAGCTATACAGCAACAGAACCGTTTCAAAACCTTCTTATGTATATCATTTACCAAAATTAATTTGACGTTAATCATAGATGAAACAAATTTTTAAAGGACTTGGTAATCCAACAAATTTTGTGAATAAATATCCAGAAATGAATGATATGTGCAGCCTGTACGCATCGTGTGATAACTTTTTAAGTATTTAATAAATTTCTTAAAAAACAGAAATTATCAAACATTATATAGTTAAAAATTCTTCATGCCTGTAAGATGTGTCCCTTGTATTGTATAAACGTTTATATAATCCGTCTGCTTATAAATTGAATTTAGATAATCGAATTATTAGTATTACCTTCGCTATTTATTAAAAGGGAATTTTATACTGGAAAAGGAAATTGGACGGAAGATTTTAATAATAATGTTGTAATTACTTAAGTGATTTTAACTTAGTTTATACATAATATAATTTAGCACAGATTTAATTATAATTTACTTCAACGTGCTAAAATATATTGTTATACTATTGATTGTTGTAAAGCCCTAAACCTAAAAGAACATACATTGATGAAAGACAGAAAGTTAATTTTTTGTGCTGCATTTCATAAAGCATGTGTTATAATTTTAGGTATTCCAATACCTAGAAGTTTTGATAGAACCAAATCAAATCTTAATACGCAAATATTTAAGGAGTTCCTACGAGCAAATCTTACTAGGGCAGAATAACAAGTAGATTATTTTAAAATTTCAACTTAAAAAATGTTTTTATATTAATAGATATAATAAAAAGTTGGATATATGATTACTTCAGAAACTTTTCTTCAATATATTTTAAAATATATATAAATCCTAAAGACAGTATTCTAGGAATTCTTAAAGTCCATTTTATGTAATATGATATCTAATTTCCAAAAATAATAACATTTATAGATTGATTTTAACATAATTATTACAATATCAATGTGGAAATTCAATATTCTACAAAAATAAGATAATAATAATTTAGTTTACACAATGACTTAAAAATTTGATTATATACGCTAATATTTAAAATATATCTATTTTAAACAAAATTGTAAGAAGGGAAATAGTCAAATAACGATCTCTACTGGATAATTCTATAAAATTTATATTAATCCATATATAATGAGTTTATAGTAAAAATTATAGAATACATAATAAAAATACTTTATATATAGCATCAAAAAATTAAGATTTAAATGAATGGATAATTATATTTTTTATTTATCAATGTAAATGGTACTCTGAATATCACAAAAACAACGATTAAATCTTTTTCTTCGATTCTATTTGATAATAGATATTGTTTATACATATTTTTCCTTATTTTCATATATAATCATTCATAGGAACAATAGTAGTTATTTCTTTATTATTTTTTAGGTGTATATATTAAAAATTTAATATCGATACATTTAAATAAAATTTATGTTTAAGCCAAATTATTTATACATGATTTTTTAGCATTAAACGATTAATTAATAAATATTTATAACTTTAAAGCAGTGTTGTAATTACAGCAAGCATATTAACGGTATAAGTATAACCTATGGGTTTTAACTTTTTATTTATTTAAGTAGTCATATGTCTGCTACTATTAAATGAAAATATAGATTCAAACTTAGGTCTAACTGAATTATTTGACAATAATAATTTCTTATATCAAGGAATTTCTCATGCCAATACACAATGATTTCGTGATATGCGGATTTGAGGTATTAATTCCTAATGCTAATAATGGTTTTTTCAAATATTAAAATGCAGATTATTTAGAATAATTTTTTTTCTAAATTTTATTAGTGAATTATTTCACAAGAAATTTTTAAAACACCTATTCTATTTCAAAAGATTCGAAGATTGGGTGTTTTGATGTGTTATTTCGAACCTTATGCCCCAAAAATGGTGATAATAGCTTTCAAAGACGTTTTAATTATTTATTATATGCCATTTAAAGTTTATTTCCTTATAACGCTTTTAACATTTATTTATTTCTGAATTTTCATCTTAAAAAAGTTAAATAATCTACATATTTTTTACACATAAATGGCTATTTATGTGTAGCAATTCTACCACTCAATAAAGATAGGAGATGAATAGCTATTAAGATAATAACTTTTATGCCTGATAGTATCTGTTTGTATATGGCTAATCAGGTTTTTTTTGTGGTTAAAACACATTATTCTACGTGTACGTTATTTCTCGTATTATACTAATTTAAAATGCAACTTCGTATATTTTTTTACGATAGAATTTTAAACAATGTGGACCAGCTCGCAGATAAATCTAAAAAATTATTTTGCAAACAAGCTTAAACTATTTTCGCAGTTTATTGGACTGTAAAGTTTAATTTCAAAATAGTATTTCAATTAAATATTTTTAGCCCAAAGATACACTACTCATCTAAATTCGAACAAATACGCTCCGGATAATTATTTAAAAATTAGTTTTGAGTTTGGCCAGTAAATTATTTTCGTGTTAGGAAATCATCACACAACATCTACTAATTTCTCGAACTACGCTTATATAGGGTTTAATATAACTCTACAAAACAGATATGTTTCTGTTATCTCGTATATAAAAATTCGATTCCACTCTTATTCAGTTATTTCTCCTTTGCGAGATTTTTCATTATTGAATCGTGCAAATAATAATGCGTTAGTTCTAAATTTTAATTTATGTTAATATAAACTGAAAAAGTGGTTAGTAATCTGCTACGAATAGGCAACTGTACGAACGACGATAACTATCTTGCACTGATGGTATATGTGTGTTTGCATTTAAATCTATAAACATACGTGTCCTCAATACGATATATGTGAAAATATTTGACTAAATCTAATTATTTAATATTCGAAAAATGCGAAATTATTATTTAATTATAAAAATGAACAACTACCATCTAAATGTTTTTCCAAGCATAAATAATATAACAAGTCTTATAAAAATACTACATATACTATTAAATTCGTTTAAATATTTATAAAAATTTATTTCGGAAAAATATCTTTGTGTTTAAATCATTTTAAATATCAAGGTGTAATATGAAATTGTGTACTTTTTAAGACACTATCATTTAAACTATTCGTAAGAAAAAATAATATAAAAGTTGATCATTAATACAAAAGACTAAACTGGGTGTATTAAAATGATAGATAATCAGGACAGGATACTAATTTGTGAAGATTGTTTTATCAAAACCTAACAGATGTAAGGAACAATCTGTATTATATGGTGCAACTTTTAATAACGTCACATATAAAAAGCGTTAAAATATTACACTTTTCACATTCCAACATAGGTATTAACTATTTATTATTGATCTGAGAGTAAAAATCTTTATAGATTTGATTTAATTGTACATAAAAATTAATAATGGATTATTTATATAGCGATGTATTAAGGATTCACATTGAAAGTGACATTTTATCAGAAAACAAGTCAATTTAGTAATAAGAATTATATAGCGCGTCCTAAACCCTTAGGAAGGTTTCAGACCTACAAAAAGAGACAGGTTAAGCATTATAAGATAAGGGCTTTCATTGAGAAATTGATTATGCTACCCAATACAGCTATGTCATATATTATACCGGGTTTTACTTCAAATTCGAATTTGTGACGATCAATTTCGAATCTGTGACAATCAATTTCGAATCCGTGATGATCAATTTCGGATTCGTGACGATCGATTTCGAATCCTTTTAAAAATGTTCTCTCAATGTAATATAAATGAAATTAATCAGCAAAAAAATAAGAAGATATAATAATAAAATAAAATAGTAGAATAAAATGGAATTATTAATTAGTTATGTCCTCCATTGAATGGAATCTTCCAAGGTAGGTTCTGAGTGTTCGTAATATTTAAGGATTTCTTCGTTGCTCACCGATTAAGCAGCAATTGCCGTTCTTTGAATCAACTCTGTGGAGCCTTGCAATGGACCTTCTCTTCTAACCCTTGATTTTATAAGGGAAAAAACTTCTTTGCAAGGATTTAAAAAGGGCTATACCTTGGAAGGTAACGAACTTGGGGTTCAAAGTCATCGTGAAATTCCATATTTGAGTGATGGAAAATTACGTTATCCATGCAGACAATATAATCCTGCTCCTCATCTTCTTCGTTTAAAATACTCTGCATTTTTTCCAAAAAAGATTGAAAAATTTCGGTGTTAACTCCGCCAATTAGTCCCTCACATAATACAATACCTCGCCCACTGACTGCCGAAATCATTGTCACGTTTGGTCCTCGACTATTCTGTACGACAGGGGTTGGTGTAACTCCTCTTGGAGCTCTTCCATGTGATCTCAACATATGTAAATTAAACGGGCTCTCGTCAATAAATATTAAGTTTTTGTATCGGGTATTTATTGACAACTGCCCATACCAATCGGCGTATCCCTTCCTTTCAATTTTGACTGAATTGCAGTTTCTACTTAATGGAATCGGCCTTACAAGTTTGAAGGTAATATCCATTGCTTTAAGCCACCTCCAAACTGTGGTGATTGAGACGTTCAAATCTTATTTTTCAATCATCGATGAAATAGAAATCGTGCAGTTATCATTTATTAATGATAAAAGTTGGTTTTTAATATCATCAGTAAAAAAACATCTTCGCATTCCACACCTCGAAAATGTTTTAACATCACCAGTGTCTTTGTACCTCTTAAGTATATCATTTACTGAGGTGCGAGGGATGTTTAAAATTTCAGAAACATCCTTTTGGATTTTTTCTGCTCAGTAACAAGCTTTACGACAAGCTTCCTTTTTTCCTCACTATAGCGTTGATAATTAACCATTTCAGTTTTCAATGCGCGCGCTTATAAAATTAAAATTTCGAGTTTAGTCGCTATGGATTCGAATTGATCGTCACGAATCCCAAATTGATCATCACGTATTCGAAATTGATCGTCACAGATTCGAAATTGATCGTCACAAATTCGAATTTGAAAGTAAAACCCGGTATCAAAATAAATTAAAACATGTGGAACTACAGTACCTAAGAAAGATAATGATGCAAAATCAAAATTATTTTGCACTGATGAAAGCATAATCCTAGGTTTGTTATACCATCACCCGACAATATCTTCGAATAACATTTTCCGTAAATCTCCAAAAAATCATAAATGGATTTCATTACCACTGTGATTGATAGATACTCAGTGAATCCACTATACGTAGAAACCGTTATTAAATGGATCAAAAAGTATGAATTTTATTTCAACTATAGCCGCTCGTTTATCGTACGCAAAAGTGGTAAGTCTTTAACTACTTGATTTGAAGGATAGTAGCATTATTCATTTTTATTAAATTAGTTCTGAATATAGGTCAAGAACCTATAAGGATCATCCCTTATAGAATATGGATGCATATACTGCTGTAGGTGCAATGTCACGGAGTAATGCTTTTCTTATAGCAACAGTGAATAATTATGGGATTCTAAACTCCTTGTACATAAAACTCCAGAATATTAACAATATTATAAAAATATATTATCAACTTAAACTATAACTGTTTAGACTCAGGTATTAAGTCCCAATTTTCATGGCGAATAAGGCAAGAATATATCTCTTTAAACATGTTCAAGAATACTTCATTTGGTTAATATAAAATATGATGAATTCAACTAATTATTTAATATTTGCTAATCGTATCTAAAATTTTTAAACAGGTGTAAAAATCATTTTAATAGATAAAAAGAAAGCAGACAACGGAAATAAATAGTTTTATTAAAAGTATATACACTATAACTTTGGGTAAACAAGAATCATTTTTGCCATAGGAAAGTGAAAATATATATTCAAATCACTAAACGTTTTAGTAAATCTGGGATAAAAAATTTATATACTTAAAGGCTTAATGAAATAAATGAGAAAATTTTTTCCCCTATAGCCTAAATTAATATTAGCATTTTTGTACTATTATTTTCTTTTTCATTAATTATTAATCTACAAATAACATTTTTTCTAGCCTACAGAGAACATATATCTGTAGATTAGATGAAAAAAGAATAATTAATTGCTTTCTTAAACTCTGAACCGTGTGAAGTTACTGGCCAGAAAAGTAACAATATTGAGCAAACCCCCTATATTAAAATTGCATCAAGTTACCTGACTTATGAGTTTTAAAGTAGATAATATTTTTACCTTTATCAAACTTTTTTAATTCAGAAAAGCTTTTCGGCATATAATATTTTATTTAATCATTTAGTTCCAGTATGTATGTGAGCCTCTCTTAGATATATTGGAAATTAGCAACTATGTCAACCATGCATAACTTGATACTTTAATATCCTTGGCATTCAATTTAAATTTTTTTATTTTCGTTTGTCTATTGTCGTATCTAGACAAAAACTTTTCTGAGTTTTATAATCTTCCGAGATTAGTGACGGTATGAGGTAAAATTATTTTTATTTCGAAATATCGACGTATCTATAGGTATCAATCAACACAGTTCATACGTAATGTAGCCGTTTAAAATATTTTATCCCATAATTTTCAGGTGAAATAGTTGTTTTCAGTTTTAGTTAAACACAAAACCGCGATAATACACTCCTTATGTTTATATTAATATGACACGAAAAAATTTTAAAATGAAAATCATTACATATAATAGAAAATTATTTGTCAATCAATTATTAGTGCTTTTTTTGCAGGTAATTATATGAGACTATATCATAAATCGAGAGTAGCTTGTGTTGACATATAGGCGAGATTTTGCATTTGATGTATTGAAAAACGTGTAAAAAAAATGAAAATATTTCATATCTATGTTAAAAACTAAAAATATTTTTTAAATTTTATATATTTTTTGCATTAGTAAACGGTCACATAGATAAGATTGTGGAGTGAAACATTATTTTCAAAGGTTACAGTATTTAAAATAGACTACATTGTTGAAAAATGTTATAGTTAATGATATTTACCATATTTAAATCTGATAAAAAGAATTATTTTGTATAAAACAAACAGTTCCTTATATGATGTCAAACTTTTTAAAAAATCCTATATTAAAAAACTGATTTTTCTTTAAATGCGTAATTCAGCGTATACTTTAATCATAGACCATAAATCAATATAAATATATCTACAGGGCGAGAGAGACAAAGTGAGAAAGAGGGGGAGGGTTGGATAAAAATTGAATTTTAAAAATATACTTAACTACTAGAGTTATAATATCTATTGATAAACTATCTATATAAAATGGTAGTAAATAACCATGTTATGAGACTGCAGTATTGAACAAAAATAATTACGATTATGTAATAAACCTAGAAAGTGCTTTATTATAAAGAATTTTATGTAAACTTACCTGTCATCACAAACAAACTAATGAGTAAAATATTTTAAACACCAGAATCAGAACATTAAAATTTCGTACATAGCGAATATCTAGATGGCTTTCTCAAGTCTACGAGTTATGACTAGTTTTAATTGAAGGAGTTTTACAATCATTCATACTTTCCTATGTCATTTATTATAAGCTTAGTGTATGTTTTTGTAGCTATTTTAAATAGGTTTACAGTGGAATAGTCGAATTAGAGTCCAATATTTATCTAAAAGGATGATTGTATGGTTTGAGATCTTTAGTGAAATTGTGGGATGTTCAGTTTTATATCAATACACCTACTCACATATAGTATTATTCGAATCTATAATATAGCGTGTATAAGAGATATTCTGTTTCATCGTTGTTATATTTATTTTATATACATGATGAATTATTAAATTTATTTGGAGTCGTATTTTTTGTTTTTGTTGTGACTTATAGCACATTTTAGAAAAACGCTTTTTGTATTTTTTTAGGCCAAAACCTTGAACAGATTATAAGGCAGTAAAATTCAATGATAGAAACGGTAACTTTGGAAAATGATTTAGTAAATGCAGCTGATTTATCCATATTCATCTGTACAATCGAATATCCGCCTAATTTGCTTAATCAAAACAAAAATCACCATACCTCCGTTTTGTAGGACAACTAGAACGCTTTTTCGATAATCTCAAAATCATATGTTTTATAAAATATCATCAGCACGACTAATACTTACTGTTTTACTCTGGTACATCAGAATTTAGTTAGACAATTCGCTTAGATAGCCTCCCACAACTATCAACATAATTTTTTTTTATATAGAAGCACAAAACTTATACTGCTCGCCTAACAATTGAGATGAAAAATACCTACGAATAAAATCATTAGTTCGCAACAGTGCTATGTGCAAATAAACATATGTTTGATTCCTCCCTGTATAGATTTGTGAGACATCTAGCGTTAGTGGTTATATTGAAAACAACGATTTCATCTATCTTATTATTATACATGAAGCCTTCATATACCAAAATAATTATAAATATCTTTACCCTTCTAAGGGAATTATTTTGTAATCCTGTTATTGGCAATTTAATTCATTTTAAATTATTATAAAAAAATCAGTCGTTTGTTCTCGTCGATTCATACTGTCTTTTATGCTAAAGTAAAAAAGACTAATAAGTTTGTAATACATCATTTGAGAATTATTTTCTCAAAAGATTAGTTAGCTTTAAATAATTTTAAAAATGTATCTTTTAATTGTATTTTGCTTGTATATCGTTTTTTATTACTTAATTTAATCACAGTTTTATTGATTAGGATTATTATACTAAAATAAAAAGGATCACTTTAATATTCAATTCAGTAAGTTGTTCCCGCGAAATTTTTGGCAACGAATCTTTTAGAGCAATTTGCAAATTTTTTATTTCATTTTCGTGAAGTATAAAGCCTCAAAAATTTTTTATTATATATATAGCAACATTTCCCTTAAATATGTAGAAGGTAGAGAAAAGGGTGTACATTTATGAATCATTAAATAGAATATTTCAGATGAAGAACAAATTAGGTTCTTATTGATATTTAAACAAGTCAGAACAGAAGAATGGATAACAAAATTTTTAAATTGAATTATAATTAGACTTTTTTTTTAAATCTTTTCTTAAAGGAATATAAAACTCTAATTACTTCTTATGGAGCGATATAACATTAACAATAGATCTTTACACCATCAGTAAATTTACATTAGTATATTGAATATTTACAGATTTAAAAAATAACTACTTCAATGTCATACTTATATTTTTTCGTGTCAATTGAAATCTCAATAGACGATCAAATGAACATTACTCACTAGCTTGTGATACAGTAGATAATAGAACATTTAAATACATACGAAACCAGTTGAAGATGCATAGCATTACATATAAAAAAGTTATACATATATGACGTACAAAAACTGTGCAATATCAGTATGCATGTCTGGTCACTGTTGGAAAACTATATTTGTAATAGTAAAGTTAATAGAATTATGATCAATACCTTTTAAATAATTTTTTTATTATATTTTTACCCATATATTCTCACTTAAAATGTAGCCTCATTAAAATGTTAGTGTGTTTGTTATATAAATAGAGCAAAGTTTATGAAGTTTTTATAGTACCACGTTTATAAGCCTACATTATATTTTTCGATCATATAAGTTTTTTTTAATAATAAAAAAATCAGGGGGTAAAATTAGTTTAAAAGTCACCTATTAATAACGTTTTAAATAATAAAATATACTAGAATAGTTAGCAAGTGACCTAAATTCATTTATATAAAAATTTTTCTAAGGAATAAAAAATGAATTTATATTGCCATAAATTTTATTAGCATAGTAAATGAAACAAAATAATTATATTTTTAAATATTTCTAATGGTAGTCGATGTTTTAAAAATCACAAAAGTGAATTACAATGTAAAATTAATTTTGAAAATCATTGGATAGGGTTATGCAGGTTTATACAGGTGCCTCAAAGGTTCTATAAGCTCAAATATAATAGGTTATAAAATTTTATAATGATTTTATATGTTGTGAAGGATCTTTCTTATTATTTTAAGAATTGGTTATATAATAACAGTATTTGCGCTATTTAAAATATGTGTGGACAATTAATTAGAGTGCATATTATTAAATATGCATCTAAATCTGTTTATTATAATCTATTGTTTAACCTAATATCTGAATACACTATTTGTAAGTAGGGTTGAATCTAATATTTAAACATGAACAACAATTCAAAATTTTGCGTGATATTAAAATTTTAAACTCAACAGAATGTGCGTTTCTATCAGAGTCTACATATTAGAGATTAGACTGAAAATACCAAAATGTTACATATTTTGGATTTATTAGGTATACCAAGAAATTATAGAAAAAGTAGTCATTATTTGTCTTACACAATATAAATCATATCCCTGTTACTACTCAATACGATTTTTGGAAAAACCCTCAAGATACCTTTATTGTAGGCCCAGAAAGTATTATAAACAAGACTTAATAGAAAGATATAAAATATTCAAAGCTCAAAAAATATTTTAGACAAGTAAAAAGTACTTATTACTAAGGGATAATATAAAATCTGTATATATTTTAAATTCTATCATAGAAGATAATAAAACAAAAAATTATTACACTCTTCCACGAATATTTATTTTATGCAACGTTAAAATTACCATACTATTGTTTTTACAGTTAAACAATATAATTTCTCACTTTGATGATAAAATAATTTCTTTTCTTTTTTAAAGTAAATACCCTACACTCAGGGTTTTGGAGCTATGGAGAAATTTGAACAAACGTGCTCAGTGTAATGCTTTGATAAATAAAGCATATAAATACACAGCTATTTCCATAATAAAACTACTGCTTATTCTTCTGCTAAGGCATGTGAATTTAACCCACTAAACATCCTCGTTCTAGAGCTGTCACTATTCATACCCGATTTAATCCTATAGCGTTTGATAAATGAGATTTAAATTCAATGAGACTAATTAAATAACAGTGAATCAGTTTTTGATTTTAGCTTCCCAGTTGAATTAATCCGAACATTAACACAATATACAATTATTGAAATTTGCAATTACTACAGGAATGCTAGAGTATCTGATAAAGGAGGACCGCAAATATTTGTCTATAACTTTGGCAGAGTTTATAAATCGTAGACTATAAAACCATAATTTATGACTATGAGTCATATCGTGTTGTGAGGTAATTCTATCACAACTCCACCTACGTGATAACTATAGAAAAGATTTTTGGGTGTATAATATTAAAAAAAGATTGTTTTAATAAACACAACCAATGTTATAGGTTAAATGCAGAATATCAAAAATTTTCACCGCAATATATTATCATATTAATTTTTTTCACAACTGAAAAATACACAGTAAATATATTGGACTCCTAATAAATTTTCTCAGTTTTTTAACTCAACGTATTTTTTTCTTAACATCAATTAGACTTTTATTTACTTTCTGCTTTAAAAAATTTAAAGCGTCTGTAAAGCTATAAACTCCAGTATCTACCTACCTATCTTGATTGTATTATTTTATCATATGTTAAACTAATCGTAAATGATTCTTATAGGATCTCTTCAGAGTCTGATCCATATCAAATCACACGGATTGTAGACAATCTATGGATTTGTTCAAAAAAGTAATATTTCAATAATATATACAAATCATTACTGGTAATTATGGTATCGTATAAATTATCTTAATCAGTGGAGGCTTAAATTAGAGTAGAAATTACATGTTGCTGTTAATAAAAGATTCCAAATTAGTTAACTAAAATTAATTTGATATTTTTATCGAGTAATAATTATTCTTAATTATATACCGGGATTACTCGTTTTAAAGTTCATTTTTATGCAAATGTGTAAACCTTGCAGTGTAAATGAGAATAGAGCTCTAAATATTTTTTAATTAAATGATGATAAAAGAAAAAAAACATTACTCTGACAATGAAATCTAAGACCTCTTTGAATAAAGCAATCCACCAAATTAGATCCAGATTTGTTTTCCCACAGGAATTCTTTTGTTCCAGCTGCTTGCATACTTTATTATGATTCTAAACATATAAATTGTACCTTAAGTTTAATATTTGAGACTATACCATAATAGCGCTTTTCCATATATTTAAATTTGATAAAAAATAAATAAATACAATTAATACAAAAATGTTCGCTAAAGAATCCAAAATATAGCTTCAATACAATATTTTAACATCATACTAAAATATTAACTAGCATTATTATTTGTCATGTTAATAATTAAAAAAAGTTACAGTGTGAGTATAAATAGTTAGTAAGCGAAAAACATGTGATATCAAAACCAGTATCTCAAAAATAACTGCAAAAATAGCCAATTCTATAGTTAATTACAGTAATTTTTACATAATATGAAACAAAATTGAAATTTCATGATTGTGAATTATCATTAAAATATTGAAGTTAAAATATTAAAAAATTGAAAATTACGGGATACTTTAATACCAATTTTACCGTCACGAATTTCCCTGAAGCATACAGATATTATCAGAAAGATGAGAATTGACATTATTAATTTATACTATATTTATATGTTATAAATATAAAAATGTATTTTTAATTACTCCTGAATACCAATTTAATATTAGAGCAGTTCTTCTCGCTCTTGGTATAACTATAAACTTAACCATTTATACGTTTGATTGTTATTCCGAATAACTGTGAATACTTTTGAACGATCATTAAAAAAATAATTGCCTATTATAAGGATATTAAGATAACCTCATTATCGCATTATTTTTCTAGTTATACATGTGATATCATTAATTTCTGTTTAATAATATTCAGCTTTTTATTAAAAAAATTTTATTTTCATTTAATTACATTTTAAAATAGAAACGAGGATTGGAGTTTAAAATATTCCGTAAATTTAATTTAAACTCGCTTAGTTATAAAATTACAAATTTATTATAAAAAAAATGTTTTATAATCAACTTAAAATAATTTGATCTTACAAAATTATTTTCGATTTCGTATAAATTTAATTACTACCAGTAGTTTTAATAATCATCTGTGATTAATTAATGCGTAAACAAGCAAAACACTCAATTTATCCTTTTTTTTACTAAAGTGTTTTAAATAAGAGTAAAACGTTTCCTGATTTCAAAAAAATATAAAAACTCAAACAGTATGGTTATCAAGACTAGTTTTACGAATTAATTAAAATCGCAGTTTTTAGTTATATAACTCTTATTAGTTCATGCTACATTATAAGTACGTAAATTACCATATAATAATTTTATAGCTTAATTTCCTGCTTTGCTTAAAGCTCGAAAATAAATATATTAAAATAAAAATTATTTATAAGGAGATGGGCTATTTCGTATTTGAAATGCACGCAAACTAAATATATTTGAATACCACTGTTTAGGAATCTATATGAGCAATACATTTGCTTATAAATTTGTTTGTGAAAACTTGTAATTAATTATTGGACAATTAAATAGGATTTAACAAAGATTAAAATTATATCTATGTTAATTGTATTAAAAAATCTTCGATATTAGTAGATAATTATAAGAAGATCAATGTTACTATATAGTCTGAAATTCAAAGGCATATAACTGTCCATTCGAATTTTTAGTGTCAAATTATACCGTGACTTAAATACGCGAGAATAAATACTCTGTTCGTATTATTTTCTTTATATTGCAATAACGAACTATTAAAATATCAATAAAACACAATTTTTTCGTGTTAGATTTTTAATGTAAATGTGAGTGCTATTTTTTACATAAATATAGTCCCACTGGTAATGATTTAGGTTAATATTCAATTCCTCACACCTCACGTCGGCAAACTTCATAAGTCACACTTTTGGAGTTTCTCATGGCATTCTTCTAGATATTTACCTTCTTATAAATTTAGATAAGTTAAGTTTTGAAATGTTTAGTTACTTCAAAAATCACAAAGATTTAATAAATTTCTATAAAAAACTTAATCTTCTTTCAACAGCCACAACATTACCATGTTAGAAAAATTCATACATATTTTGTTCCTATGGACATTTTTATTGCATAAACTATCTAATAAATAAATAAATATATATATATATGATTTATATTAAATTCGTTTTAGTTTTTGGTACAATCAATTGTAATCGGAAAATAAACATTCAGTCAGTAAGATAACACTGATATATATATTACAATTTGACATCTAAAAATTAAAATAATTTATATAAAATGTCTATATTAATTTTTAATGAAAAATTGTATAAAAAATTTAGCGAGTACATTAATTTTAATAATCAAGACAATAACCTATCGCGGAAAAAATTAGACGGCCGAGATTTACCTAAGGGTGGGAAAGAGTTGAATATTAATTAATGATTTATTAACATCTTATACCTAAGAGTTTAAAATGTATATCATCATTTATTATAACTTTTGCAATGAAATCGTAGTTTTTCATTAATTTTTATATAGTATAATACATACTAAGCCCATAATATGTTCTGTATGACATAAATAGAAATATTTTTTAAGAATTATGATTTTCACCTAGGACCTATTTGTTTTTAAATATCTGTCTGAAATTTCCTTTGTGATCATAAGATTCAGAAATTTTAATATGATAATCATAAAAAAATACTACATTTTTATTGTTTTTTAATATTTATCATTGATAAAAATATATTTTAACTAATAGTGAGTTATTATCTTGCAATATTTGAGATAATATTTACTAGTATTAGTGTACGCAATTTTTTGTAAAATCCATAGTCCTGAGACCTAATAAAATAA
Organism: Pempheris klunzingeri; assembly: GCF_042242105.1. Taxonomy (NCBI): domain Eukaryota; kingdom Metazoa; phylum Chordata; class Actinopteri; order Acropomatiformes; family Pempheridae; genus Pempheris; species Pempheris klunzingeri. Next base: position 20,692 of record NW_027255065.1, read on the forward strand.
ACAGTTGTATATAAGAAAAAATAACTCCTTATTTGATGAATGCTATCTGGAATTTTTTACACTAGAAGGTATAAGTGATATCTATTACTTTGATCTCAATATCAATAATTTTAGAAAGCGTCTCAACAAAAATTACTTGTAGAAAAATAATTTATTACTATATCATATATCCATCCATGTTCTGTCTAATGATTTATATATATAAAATATATTCATGTTTGAAAGATTCTTTTTATAATTTTTACGACTATAAACTACATGCTCACATTTTGTGAGTTGTACTGCTATCATAATAACTAAAAGCCTTCTTATCAAGATGTACTATGATTCAGAGTTATAAGTTAGATAATTATTTTCCGTTCATACTTGGCTTCTCTATAAGTATTTTTCTAATTAAATATCACGCATAAAAAAATTAACTTTTACTTAAGTTAAATAAACAAATAAAATATTAGAAAATCGTTTAAAAGTCGCTAAGACATAATAATTGATCTAAATGATGATTCAATACTAAAAAATTTTATTATTTGGGTTTCTTTTTCAAAAGAAGGGAGTGCAACATATTAATGAATATAAACTTCGTTATAAGTAAATCCCGTATTGACACTTGAATTTCTATACGTTATAGTACTCATAATATCTTTTTTTATGATTTTAATGTAAGATTCTGTAACAAGGGAAATGCTGGTATACATATATTATGTTTATACGAACACATTATGATAGATTCCTACAAAAAATTAAAATGCATATTACTGTTTATTACATAATCTATTTTGACTTATATATATATATATAACGGGTCATATTAAACAGTAAAACAATATTTATATTGCATGTTTGGCGAAATTCAGTATTATGTATGATACAGAATTTCGATTTTCTGGATAAAAATTTTATAAATAACATGATTCCTAGGTTGTCTTTAATTACATAAAAAATTATTTTCATGCATCCATTCTTCACCGTTTTATGCTTCCAAGACTCTAAAAACTAGAAAAGATTGATAAACCATCATCAGAGTATGCTTGTTATTTTAGAGACGCTTTTAGAAATTGTACTTATTTTAAAAACGTTAAATCTGCCGTTAATAACTAGATTTTCTCTATGCATAATAGGAAATAAATATAATTATAGTTGTTATTAGTAATATTTGGAAGCCAAGTATCCATACAACATGATATATCTATAAAAATCCAATAGTAACAAATAGTAATACTAATGTAAGAGACGAAGTGTAGTATATTATTTTGCAATTTATTATGAATTAATTTTATATGAGTTCAAAATTCACAACGGTTGATTAGCTAAAGTTCTTTAGTTACAGATAATGAATTTCTGTCGCAGAATTACGAGCCTTTAAGTCAAAGTTTACCAAACTTCATTCATTAAACGTTAATGTGTCTAGAATTTATATCCATAACTATTCACACAATAAGATTCAAGCTTATTATACTGCCATAATTATTCATCTCAGCTTAATATCCTAGGTCCAGGGCGATCTTCATTCATTCCTTATCTTTTTCTCAGAGCTTGGATTTACGGGAGTAACTTCAGCAATACATGTATTTAGTGTCATTAAATCAACAATCGATTCAATAACCCCTTCAGGATTCCTCCAACTATCAGCATGACCTATACATTTTTGCTGAAAATTAAAATTAGTGTAGTAATGTTATAACGCCTGATTAAGAGTCACTTAGGACCTGAAACTACTGTCTGTGAAACTATTCGAGTTGGTTCAACGATAAATAATGAACTATAGCTTATAAAGACGATTCCTCTTTCGTTAAGATATTTATATAAAAAATCCATTTACTAGATTAACTATAAAAGGCCTTTCCTTAAGTAATATTTAGAATTGAATATGACTAATTTAGATACTTATAATTTTTTATTTCAAGTACTGACCCACATTAATAGTTGTAAAATAATATTCTGATAATATCATTTTATGGTTGCAAATTAAACATTACTTATATTTTATATCAATTTAATTGCTCACTTTTCATATTAAGTATATATTTTTATGTAATGTATCAATTATATGAAAAATTTGCAATCAGACTAATAAAAATCATAAGCTTATGTAAAAAAATTAAATACTAAAATTTATCGATACATATATTATTATCATATCGCATGATATATCAATCCTAAGCAATTTTATAGAAACTTTCCTGAAGTAATATCATATAATATCACCCATATTTTTTGTAGATAATGTATAGTATTTTTTTCAAAAATAATAATATTATATAAGAATCTTCTACATATAATTTCATTTGTGGAACAAGTAGGCGAATGAATACAGGGAAAAAAACTGAGTACGTATACATTGCATGTTGCTGTTATAAAAACCATACAATTAATTAGACTAAAATAATGAATTTTAATTATTAATCTAGTGATCAGTATTGCTAATCATATAACGGAATTATCCACTTTACAGTTCGTTGTACGCATATATGTAAATGCAGCAGTGTAGAAGAGAACTATAACCTTTATAATTTTTATTTAATGACAGCATTAAATGAAAATAAGATATCTCTGATTATCAAATCAACGATTGATTTATATAAGACGGTGGTCCAAATTGGAATTGGGTTTTTCTTTTACGCAAAATTTGTTACCTTTGACGCATAATAATTGTAACTTCTAAAGATATAAAGAACGTAATAATATAAAGTTATTGAATCAATACCCCTAATTCAATGTGTAAAGAATCATTCTTTTTAATAATATAATGAAAGTAATTAAAGAATTTATGTTAGAAAAAAGTCTAAAATATAGCTTGGATACATTATTTTAGTATTGTACTAAAATATTAATTATTAGTGTGTATTAATTATAATCAAGATAATATACCTTTTTTATATAGATAGTATATGTGCGAGGAATTAGTACAGACAGGATGTTAGTTGAATCATTAGTGCATAAATAAAAAAGTCTATAATTAATTATATTTGCATAATTTTAAGTAAAGTTTCATCTTTATCGTTGAGAATTATAATTTACATTTTGAATAATAATAATATATAATATAATGATAAAATAATTCAAAATTACTGGAGATTTTCTGCCAAATTTACCATTAGGAATATTAATTATTCTTTCAATAAGGATCACGTAGTGATGATTGAGGTGAATGATCTAGCCTATATTTTTGTGTAAAAAAAATATTATTTCAAATTACTATTGAAACTGTATTCAGTATAAAAGTAGGTCTACTGGAATATGTTAGAGTTCTAAACATAATCATATCTTAGTGCAAAGGTATTCCGAATTGTTGTGAATATTTTATAATACTCGTTAAAAAACTTAATCGCAAATTATGGAGTTATTAAGATTACCATATTATCGATTTATTACTTTATAATTGTATCAGTGATACTCATGATATATATTTAATATTTAAAGGGATTTTAATTTTATAACTTAAGTTAATTTTCAATAATGTCTATTCTGAATATAAAATATTATTCATTAAAAACGCATTTGACGATTCCTGTAAATTCACTAATTCGTGGCCACATAATATATATAGTAATTTCAAATGTATTATGTAAAATGATTTTGTAATAGATATCCACAACTGATCCAAATTACGAAATTAAAGTAGATTTCGTACAATTTTAATACTATTAATACTAACAGCCAACTATTATTAATTAATGCCTGAGCAAGCAAAATAATAAATTTATTTTTGCTCTAATTTTTCTAAGAAAACCTTTTTGAACAAACGTATAGGGTTAATTTATTTACGAAAAATATATATGGCAGGATCGTCAATTTTTATATTAGAAAAAAAAGGATTACTAATTTTATCATAATATTATATAACCACAAGAGTATTTAAAATATTGGATAATAATGGGGTGTGAGTAATACTTAACGAGTTTTTATATATTCGCATGTGCATATATCTATATATGTATATATAGGCTAAAGTTCGATTTCGTGGAAAAGTTCGGGAATAATCGGTTAAAAACAACAATGTAAGCGAGTAGTACAGTTCAATGCAAATATATTTCTGTAAATGTTTTTTAAATACATCAAAGGCGTATATTTTGTGAATTTTTTCTTAAGATTATTTTCTGCAAGTTACAGTGTAGTTTAATAAAAACTTTTCTTGGGTGTGTGTTTTTTAGCAACATTAACTCGCTACAATTTTCGCAAATTCTCTCATTTGTAATTAAATTAATTATTTTTAGTAGTGATATTTTATTTTATCGTGCCATTTTTATGTCGAAACATATTTTATGATAAAAAATCATCCACACTCTCAATAATAAACTGCATCACGCTATGTTCAGCGAGTGGATCCGGAAAATTACGACGTTTTATTCCAATTTAAACTTTATACATATATGTATGTATATGTTCATGACAGTTTTGTAACTTCCATTGTTTGAAATAAAATAAATATTTTTTGCGCTTTGTTTATGCAAGGAATAATTTCTGTATTTTATTTTCCTCTTTTTGCACTTTGCTGTAAATTTTACTCACAAATATTCGATTAAATTTCCTATTTTTTTAGATTCACGAATAATAAATTATAGAATTTTTAATGAAAAATACTTTTTAAGATATCTAAAATTATAATTATTAGCCTATCTATCAGATTTCGAATGAGTATTTCAAAAGTACAGTAAAGCTATAATACTGAATCGTTTGTTGTGAAATGTCTCAAAATATTATTTGGGCAAATAAAATTGATTAAAGATCAAATTTTGACACTTAAATTTAAGTATCAAAGTAATTTTTATTATATTTTATAAATATAAAGTAATAATTTCCGGTTTATACATAATATTAATCAGAATATTTTATTATTGATGGATTTTTAGCTGAAAAAGAAACTTTTTTTTATAAAATAAAGGTGAATTTTGTTTATGCGTCCCAACCTTAATTGGATTTTTTAATTTAAATTCAGCCTGTAAAGGACATTTTTGTTATTGATTTCCAAGCGATTTGCGTTATAAATTTATTAACATTTGCATTTAACTTATAAATAGGTTATGGTACTGGGATGGAAATTGAAAAAAGCATTTTATATAAAAGTATATATACTAGTGGTCGTAAAATGGATAGTTAGTACGTATTTAGTTGGATCAAGATAATTTCAAATAATATGTTCGTTTGTCTTGTCGATTAGAGTATAGTAGAGAATCGACTTTTCTTATTATTTAAGAGATACGTATTACATGCTATAATCCCAATTTGATATCGTTATCTTTCCTATAGGGCTAAATATACTAATTGCGCCAAGGTATATGAGGTATACAGTATTATACATAATATTGTTTCTCTTATTACTATTATGAATGTTTTATATGGAAAGAGATATCTAAAATAAACACAACTGATTCAAACTAGTACTAATAGAAACTTTTCTTATAAAAAAATACACAACCTGTAAATTTTATTTATTAATGATAACTTTCACCCTACACAATCAATATGTGTATCCATTAGTATTTTTTTCATCTGATTTTACATATTAAAATAGTATGTGATTAATAAACCGATAATATATGATATAGACAGTATTTTAAAATTTCGAAATCAATATGGCGTATTAGGAAGTAATAATTATTCACCTAACTCTATTAATTAAAATCATAATGTTATTTATACGATCTATTTGTAGCGAAGACCTTATCTTTTTAGTATTATGTCTACTCAACGTTCAAATTTTACGTTTTCTGTCATCATCTGTTAGTTTATTACAAATAGCCATGTATTGTATTATTTAGTGAATATTTTTTTAACATTGCATGCTTTAGCAAATAAAATACATGTTCATGATAACTAATATAAACATTATTTTTAGGTGACCCTTTAGCAGGACTGCCGTTAGGTGGAAGAACTGTAGGCAGAATTATGTTAGGTGGATTTGTTAAATCACTTTACTTCTTCAAGAATGTATTGATATACAACGCTAGTGATAAACTTATTATGAGAGAGACTTAGGTAGTAAAGGCAGTTGGTAATTACTTGACACCTCACAATCTACACAAGTTTAACTAATATTTGAGACTGTAACTCACTTCTTATAATTTATTATTAGGCATTACTGTGATAGTTTATTCCAAAGAGTTTAATTTTCAACTGTAATCATCATCATTACTTCAACATTATCTTGTAGATTAGCTCTTACAATTAAAAATAAATGATGCAATTATGTATCACATTATTTTAGTGAATCAGCGGTCGATTATATCACCGTATAGAGATTTTTCTAACTACTACCATTATCTACATTTTCTTATTGAAACTTACATTTACAATAATACTTCTAAAGTATCTGATAATGGTGCTAAAATTCTTAAAACTGTTATTGACATATATATAGTTTACAGTGAATATTCATCAATCTGAAATATCAAATATATAAAATATTGTAACTGTACCTACGTGCCAAACTATATATATATAATATTGATTCATAATATATTTGTAAAAAACAAATTAATTTATACAATAAAAACTTTATTGTGTCAAACACAATATATCTAAAAAATTTGTCATATTATATTCTTATAAATAATTTTTATAAGTGTATGTAAAATAAGCATTAATTAATTTGAATTCCTACTTACTTTTTAAACTCTTCTATTACAAAGTATTTACAAGTAGTTATATTTTTATTTGGATTCTTCTTTTAAAACCAACTGATGTAATCGAATATTTAGTAACTTATATATTCCAATATCTACTCTTCTAAATCTTATTGTGATATTATGTACTAAATCAACCCAAGGTCAATTTATATAACAACGTTTATGAGTCAATAGGGTATCAAAAATCCCGTTTTGTTGATTCTGATACTATATGGATTTTATCCGCTAAATTAATTTAAATATTATATACAAATCGTATACTAATAATTACGTTTAATTAAAAACTTGATAAATAAATTAAAGCTAAAATTGAAGCACGTATAACATGTTTCTCTTATTGTAAAAATTATCCAGAATAATATATGCTGGAATTTCTAATCTAATTGGAATTACCGCTAATCATATATCGGGATTACTATAAAGATTACTCATTATTATGATTATAAGTATATACATCAGTGAAACATGAAATTAAAACCTGAATAAATTTCATTCATATTATGAGAATATAATGTAAAGTTGTATCCTGGCAAAGAAGTCTACGCCTAATTTACCGGCTTAAACACCTACCCTCTAAAAAAATATCTAGATAGACTTATAGGCGCGTTTTCGATTTAATTTAAATTTTCTATCATGATTCTATACATACAAATTACGTAATACGATAAATGTAGAAAAATAGAAAAATACTTCTTTTTCAACGTATTATGAATCTTTTTTTACCAAGAATAAGGACAAAATCACTAAAGGATTTATGATCGCTAAAACACATTTAATATAGTTTAAATAAAATATTTTAACATTTTAATAAAATATTAAATAATATTATTTGTAATGTTAATGATTAAGTTAATATAAATTGTGATTATAAACAGTAAATATGCAAAAAATTGCTGCATGAACTAATATCTGAATAATTAGAGCATAAATGGCCACTCATATAGTTAGTTATTATAATTCTTGCAAATTAATAAACAATGATTAATTTTCAAGCATACTAATTATCTTTGCAATAAAAATATTAAAAATATATACCAATAAAAATTCAAAAATGCGCGAAATTTGCTTAGCACTGTACTATCACGAAAATCATAGAAGGCAACAGTTTGTATCTGATAGAAAATAACTGAGGCGAAAAATTTTAATAATCTTAAAAAAACATTTTTCTTTTAAATTACTGCTAAATATATATTTAAGGCTTAAACAGTCTTCAAAAAGTCGGGTATAATTATATTACTATTCATGTAGAAATTTGGCAGAATTACGAATTATTGTAAACATCTCTTAACAATTATTACAAACAGTAATTACACCCGATTAGATTATTAAGATAAAACTATTATCCCTTTAATACCCTATAATTGTGAAAACTAAATTACTTGTTTGTGTTTTGAGTAACATTCTGATTTTTATAACGAAAAATTAAATTTTATTATTTCAAAGATAAAAAAATATCTTTATAATGATTGTCTTAGTCTATTTACAGTATATTAACTTTTCAGGGCTTACATATTAAACATACAAATTTTTTTGAGAATAAAATTTTTGTACTAGACTCATAAAAATCTATAACGTAGATTTTGAGTAATTTAGTAAAATTAATACTCACCTATAATTCAATGATTGCTCGAAAAGTATCATATTAAAGTCCGTTTCTTATTTTTATTTCTCAGCATATAGTTTATAAATGAAGTAAAACGTTGGGTAGTATAAATATCCTTCCAAATATTAATAGTAGGTTCGCTCCTAATACTAATTATTCTTATTAGCTGAAATCGTGGATTTTCGGTGGTCTTTGATCATTTTATCTTGAGTTACGATTGTGTTTAATTTTTTAATTCATTATTTGTTTTATCTCACTACTACATAATAATGTAGTATACCTCTGCAAATTTAGAAACTAGATATATCATGATAAAAAAAAAGCGATTGTTGATTTTTATACAAAAAAATAAAGTCAATAATGTCTGTGTCCCTCTCACGAAGAATATCTATTAGTAAGATAAAGGTAATATTTCCTTTTATAGATTTAGATATGAAATTTCGTTATCTAATATTTTAAGGAAAACAAATAAGACTTATAATTAAAATGAAGTTAATTGTAATTACAATTAATAATTATACACAGCAGGAGTATAATTATTAAAAAAATAATTTTTTCATAAAGTATGAAATTCAATAAAGTTTTATATTCCTTATTATGTTAAACGGTGTCACAAACATCTAGACATTTTCTTAATTATTCGTATGTATATAGATAGTGTACACTTTGTTAAAACTTTAAGTATTATTAAAAAATAATTGAATTTTATTGAGTCAGATTTTAGTTTATGAGTTTTTGTTTTGTACATTAAGTTAATAATATAATTCCAGTTTTAAAGAGTTAGTTATACACATCAGAAAATACTGAGACAAATATCACTTCTAATTTTAACAATAAAATCACGTTTTATACTTAGTTTTTACCAAGGGGAACATATATAGAAAACGTTATGTTGTAATCTACAAGTCATATATACAGTTCACGATTCACACAATATGATTTTGATTTCCAGACTGATTTTAAAAAATTTCTATTAGATAACTTTTTCGCCTACAATACTCTAAATTTTATCTCAGTTCCCACCAAAAACATAATAATATTTTGTTTTATATCATTCATGAGTGTTAGAGCTACATTTAGACTGTGTAATATTAGGTTTAAAATGTTGTGACTATGCTTTTGGGTTATCAATATTGGCATCCTTAACTTACGATTATGATTCTTTACATCTAGATATATCAACTTCTATATATAAGAATATAGAATTTATTAGGCTATAAATGTTATTTAGAGTTTTTTAATAAAATTATAAAAAAATTATCTATTACTCTCATATTTTAATGTTGATAGATTCAGTGGGGACTTAAAAATTTTGTGAAGAAAAAATGATATATTATCATAAAAAATCTATTCATCCATGTTATTATCATGTATACATATAATAATACAATTATTTTGATATGAATATTAAAAAGAATTTTTTCTATAATTTACTGACTATAAACTCTATTCTCATATACTGTGAGACGACAGTTATCATAATGCCGAATGTTAATATATAAAAACATATAATAATTGAGTTATTGTTGATAAATTATTTTATTCATAACTTCTCTTTTGTGTTTGTCTAAGCAGTTATTAAACATTTAATGACGAACTTTAGTTAAGTTAAATTAATAAGCTAGATAGTTAACGTGTCCTATATCATTTGAACATCCTTATTTCAGAGTAATTTACATTTAACAGACGACATATTCAGGATGCATTCTATAATATTAATTTCTTTATAAAACAAAAAAAAAAGATATTAGTAGGAAAAATCACTCTACAAAATAATCATATCAGCGTTTCAGTCGTTGTTGGTTAAATTTATTATTTGCAATATCTTATGATTTTACGATGCTGATAGAAAATGCATTGACAGAGTAACATGTTGATATTTGTCATTTATATTTATAGGGACAAATTATGATAGAGTTTAATAACAAGGAAAATTCGTAGTAAAATATCTGTCATTATTATTTCAAAATCACAGTATATAGTTTTTTTATTCGCATTATACAGGAAAACATCTTTCATATATATTTAGAAATAATTCTGTATATGTAGTAATTAAGAAAACAATTTGAAGTTTTGGATAAAACATTATAATTATCATAATTCTTAAGTCAAGGGTTAGTGAATACCTTTAAGGAGATATTTTCTTTGGCTTAATTTTATACTGTTTATGAATTAAACATCATAATTACAGAAAACATTGATATGCGTAATCAAAAAGATTTTTATTATTTAAAATGACGCCAAGAAAAATTGACTTCGTTTATACAAAGAATGAATTTACAGATAAGAATTTGGTTTTTTTACTTAGAATAGAAACAAATCTAATGATGGTTGTAATTTTAGATACTATGTGAAAACTTGTCGAAACCAAATATCAATACATGATTAATTTTAGTAAAAATATAAAATGTAGACGGAAAAAACTCTGAGATTATTTTATATCAGAAAGTATGGTATATCAGTTTGCAGTTTATTGTTAAATAATTTTATATGTTCAAAATTTGCATCTGTTGTCTTAGTAACCTCTTCGACCTTATTGTTACAGGCAAAACTTCGTACACATCTCATTGGGCTGTAAAGTTGGAGTTTATCAGACATAAATAATCGAAATCTGCAGTGTCTAACGAGTTTTTAACTATGCCTGATCGCTTACTTAGACTATACTTTATATACTTCTAAAGTGAATATGCTTAACTCACCCGATTACGTAGATTTAAGGCAAAAACTATTTCAGAACTATTCATTTCACGAAAATTAACTCAGTCATGTAAAATTAATGATGCAGATATTTATTTAAGCACTCTAGTACACCTACAAAACATTCAAACTATTTCAATTTGCTTTTTCAACTTTGCATTATTTATAATTCTCGAAACAAAGTCTAATTAACATGCTCATATTAAGGTATCTACTTAAAAGCCAGAACTCGAATCCATTCACGACAGCAGGGTCAGAATTCGTAAAAGTGTGATTAATAACTTTTTTTTTAACAATTATTCACCCATCCGTTTCGAAGCATTTACATTATTTCACAAATTTATTCACGCACTGAACAATAAATATAATATTTTTCCTCATAAAATTTAGATAAGAACAATGTGAATTTAGATAATAACGACTTGGTTATGTCGAGCACAAAATAACTTAAAAAATTTTATATCATACAATCTTTCAATATATTTTTATCAGTAATAATTGCGCAATAATTATATTGAATTTGTATCATTTTTCCTCATTTCAAATTCAAAGTAAGTAGTTATTTACCTTCTAATCTTTAAAATAAATATAAGTGATGGGGTTTTCTATAGAGTTAAAAAATGTAATATCTACTTCTCTAAATAACATTGTGATATCATATGATAATTCAATCATATGCGAAAAATAACAGGACCTTTTCTAAGTCAATAGCGTTACATATCGCCGAAATCGTGGATAATGATTAAATTCTATTTTATAAAATAATACTATTAAAATATAACATACAAATCCTATACTAATAATTATATTGGTAGAACAATTAGGTAAATAAATAGAGGATAAAATTGAGCTACGCATAATTTGTTGCTTTAATTATAAAAATTATCCAATTTAGTTTAGTTAAATAATGTATAGTGGAAATTAAAACTAGATAGAATTATTGATGTTCATATTGCGGGATTAGACGCATTATATTTTATCATGGCGCATATATATATATGCAAAAGTATGTGATAGAACATAACTCTAAATACGTTTTATTTACATGATAAAACAAAATAAAAATATGATACTCTGTATACGAAATCTCCTGCTGATTTGTATAGAACTTGTTTCAAAATAGTATTGAGATTAACATTTAAGCATGTTTTTTCCGTATATGTGCAACTACTGATATGTTTCTTTAAACGTAAATTATAAACTACGTTAAATGACACAAGAAATACTCCCATATCAACGACAAGTGTATCCTTTCTTTCTAAGAGCAAGGTAAACATAACTATTGAATTTATGATTGCTAAAATATCCAAGATATAGCTCCAATACAATATTTTTACGTTGTACTATGACACCGATTATAATTATTTGTAAATTTGATAATTAAGATACTTACAGTATGATACCAAATGGAATATGTGCGATAAACCATTGTGACCAAAACTGGTAAGTCAATAATTAGTGCGTAAATTGCCACGTCTATAATTAGTTTATATTATTTTACATAACTTTAAACAATGTTTAACTTCCATTGATAAGAAACATCATTACAAATTTGATTAGTAAACTACACATTATAGCAATAAAAGATATGAACATTACAGGAAATTCGTTTTCCAAGTGTACCATGACGAATATCATTGAAGGTGATACCTTGTACCAGATAGATAATAATTGCGGTCAATATTTTAAACTATATCGTCTATTTAATAAAAGTTACTTTTATTTAAAATTACTGTTGAATATATATTTAACGCTAAAACAGGCCTAAAGGATCTTATTGAAATTGCAAACCTATTCATATAAACTTCGATGGTATTCCGAATTATTGTGAACATTTCTAAGCGCAAAATATATTACTAATTGCTATTTAATGTGGTCATTAACATAAAACTATTATCGTTCGATTTATTTATAAATGTGACTGTAATAAATATAATTTCTGCGTCAATACATTCATATTTTTATCACTAAAATCTCAATTTCATTTAGACCATATTTAAACAGACCTATCTTTTTCTGTGATTGTATTTGATAATTTTCAATATGTTCGCTTTTTTAGGTCTTAGTTATTAAAATAAAATTTTTTCAAGACTTTTAATCATCAAACCTTAAAAATGTATCATAGATTTTGAAAAATACAATGAAAATTTAAAAAAATAATAGTCATCTATAATTGTATGATTTCTTGTATAGTAACACATAAAGTCGCTTTCTGCGGCTATTTTTTTAATTTAAAGTTTCTCAAAACGATGCTTAAAATTGATTTATTTAAAAAAACAAAAAAATGTCAGAAATAGGTACATTAAGACCGATATTTTGCTTTCGTTATAAACCTAGATTTACGGCAGATTATAAAAAACTTCGTTCATAGTATATGTTTGCTATAATTTTTTATCTGAATTTTGGTTTCGTCATGGTATTGCACAATTACTAAGTTTACCTATGTTTATTGCCAGAAAACAGATATATTTAAATAAAAAATACCATTAAAAGATATTTTTTCTTTTTTTATATAATAAGGAAGGCAAATTGAATATTAACCGATATTTAGTCCAACGAATACATAGTACTTAACCGAGACTAATGTTTTCCTGTTACTTTGTTGTTGAAATTTCTTATTTTATACTTTTGTGGCAAATAAATAGGATTTAAACAATAATTAAAATCAAATTAATAGTGATTAAATTATCAATCGTCCACAATGTTAGTGTTAAATATAATAAGATTAGATTTATTCTATTGAGTAAAATTAGATGGCATTTTATATCCATTAAAGTTCTATTGCCAAGTTATACAGAGACTTAAACATAACAATTTAGTAATATTTGTGGCATGTATTCACAATTATTTGCAATATCTGACTATTATATATATATATATATTTTAAAGCACATTGGAATTTTCTTGCGTCAGGTTTTTGATATATAGGGTTTCTCGATCAAACTGAGATTTGCCCCGATCAATGTGATTTTATAGATATTTGACGCATAAGTAGAGATATAATAAATTAATTTAAAACAAATAATAATATATCTTTAAGATAAAAAAATCACTGGTTTATAATATCACAGTCTTCAGCCTTTTGGATATATTTTAGCATCTTTCGATAGAAGCTATCGCAGTGAGTACTAGTGATGTAGTTAAATTTTGCAAAAATTAGCTCTTTTAGCTCCTTTTCGTCCTTAGCTTCTGCTCTGATGATCTGATTTTTCCAAGCCAAAATAAATTTTCAATAGGGTTAAGAAAGTGTGAATACAGCGTTAAAAATAATATTTTTAAGGAGAGGGACCCAATAATATATATTAAGTCCCTTATAATGGTGAATACGGGCGCTATCCAATATAAAGACGGGGTCTTTCATATCCATTGACGCGCACACTTCTTTCAGTTTTGTTAAACAGTCTCTGAAATCCTCGCCATTAACTGCTTTATCGTGAACTTTATGGAAAACCATGCCATACTTGTTCATTGCAGCTACAACTGAAATATTTCGGCTTTTCGCTGCCTAAACAGATATAAGTGGAAAAGTTCCTCTGGCTGCACTGCCACTTTTTGGTCTCGTGACAACTGAGAAGCCAACCTCACAGAGGAAAACTAAATTTTTATTCTCTGTATCGAGTTATAGTTTCCTGAATTCTTTAGAAAACATGTACCTGGATTCAAGGGTTGATTCGAAGTTTCTTTTTTCGGGCACTGGGGACGTAGTTTTAAGGCTATTAATGGAACTTTTTATGACCCTATCGATTGCGCTCTTACTTATAACAATGTCATAGCTATCGTTTATCATTCGTATAATATCCTTTAGTCTTAGCAAGCAATTGTTATCAATCCAGGTTAACATATCTTCTTTTTCCGTGGGTAATATCGATCTTCTGCCTCCACCCCGCTTTTTGATTTCAGGTGCGCCGGTTTTATTAAAAACATTAATTATTCTCCAGACAGACTTTTAATTAATAGTTAGCTACTCAGAAATATCCTTGACAGACATTCCTTCAAGAGATTTTAAAATAATTTTGGCTCTGCCTTTGTTAGAGATGGTTGACGAATCTTTTTCGCTTTGGTTATTTTTATTATTAAACTCCATTCTAAATATTTACGATAATTTAATATATCTTTTTTAATAATTGTGTATAAAAATAAAATTTATTAACATTAAATATATCATTAGTTTAATAATTATAGAATTTGCTTCGTGCACTATTAATAAACCGAAAATTAATCTCGTATTGATCGGAACAAATCTCGTATTGATCGGGACAAATCTCATATTGATCGGCACAAATCTCATATTGATCGGCACAAATCTCATATTGATCTGAAACCCTATAAATATTAGTGTGTTTGTTAATAAATTCTAAAATATAATTGCAATGGATACAAATTCTTAAGTAGTTTATATCTTAGAAGTATCTAAGGAAAAATATAATTTACCATAATATTTCTAATCAAAAGCTTGTTTTTAAATAAAGTATTTAGAGAATTCATATATATGATGTACAATGTTTTAATGTATTCTACAAATTATAAATAAATTAAGCTATTCACTCTTGGTGATTTTGGTTCCTAATTTGTTTCCAATTAAAATTTCTACTATGAAATTTTTTTGCCCAAAACCATAATAATTCAAAATCAGTCATCATCACTAAATTATAATTACATTTTATTACGATATTTATCTATGATGAATCTATATTTTACGTAAAATTTTATATTATAATTTACTGCTATGACATTGGTTATCGATCGCTTAAAATCATGATTCTATAGGCTGAGAAAAATCATCTGCGGTATATAAAAAAACATATTTCGCGATCATTTTCATTAAGAATTTTATTCGCTAAATAGCAAAATAATTATCTATTACTGCCACTTTAATGTCAGTTGTTAAATTATCTCTCATCAAAAATAACGTGTATAAAAAATAATTTATCAATACTCGATTTACATCCATTCGTATTATGAACAGTTATCTAATCAATAATTTTAATATTATTAAAATTAAGGTTAAAAAGAATTTTTACTTTATTTTTTACCTATTTTATCTCTACGTTCAAATTATTTTCGTTGTACTGATGACATATTACCGAACAGCTATATTGTCAAAAATTTTAATAATTGAGAGCTATACATTAATTTAATTTTTTTCGTTTTATGTAGATTCTTTTTCATGTAATCGTCTAAATGAGTATCACACTTGAAATCACATGCTCTTTGTTAAATTAAATTAATAAACCACATAGTAAAATTCAGTAGTAAATCGTTTGATCATATTTTAAAGAGAGTACTTTAAAATTATAAATTATTCATTTCGAGTGAATTTTATTATATATGGTTCTGTAAGAAAAAAAAATCGAAATATTAATGTTTACATACCTGACGATGATACATTTTTATGTCATGGTTTAGATATTCTTATTGCAGTCTTGATATTGATGCTAATATTTCATAATTATAATATATTAAAAGAAGATATTTAAATAAACAAAAGTGATAAGTTATATTTTGTATGTGTATATGCACTTATGATAGATTGGACCGAAAATTAAATATTTTTTTATAATTTGTAAAATTCTCATTTTTATGTTATAGCATTCCTTTTTTGGTTACATTATATAGAAATGTATTGTTTTATATGCATTTAGCTATTATTTTGTATTATGTATGGGAATCAGTTTAGTAATATTTACTTTAATAACATTTATAATGAGCCCGATTCTTAGTTTGGTGGTTAATTATTCCCTGTCAGAATTATAAAAAACCCCTCACTCGTATTTTTTATGACTACGCATCTAAATTGCAGAATAAACTTTGAAACGTAGTCAAAAAACTATACTCATTCAAACGACACCAAACGTAATTGACATAGTTATTATAAAAACTATATCTTTTATTAAATGTATAATTGGTTATGGGTATAATACAAATAAATCTTATTACAGTTTGTATACTTGATATTATATGAGAATGTAGTATAAATTATAAATGTAACATTTTACATTCTAGTAAAAATACAAAATGTAATAGCACCAAATAGTGAGAATAATGTTAGAAATTGTGCTATATTAATCAACAGTTTAATATAAATAGTTTATGTAGTTCAAAAAGTGTAATTATTAAGTAACCACTATGTTTTTTCACTACAATTGAAACTGTGTAACAGCTTATTGATTTCTTGAGTTGGATTATACCAAACTTAATTATATAACTTTTTAATGATAAAAGATTTTATATATACCGAAATTCGCACCATCAGGATTTTTCATAAAATTCTGCTGTAGTGGTGTGCTTTATCGCACTAAATATACTTGTTTTAGTGTAACCACAATCTTCATACTATCTATTTTTTTAAGAATATATAGTTTCCTGATCGATTCAAATATACACTGTAAATATCAACTCAGCACATCAGCAGTGGATTTCTACCTTACACCAACCTTTAGCAATTTTATGATTATTATATAATTTTTAAAAACAACAAGCTTTTAATATAAAATTTTTACGTATTTGACCAAAGAGCTATAAGTTTTAGAAACTAATTTGGATAGTGTGCGTTGAACTCGAAATTTGAGACTGACGCACAATAGTTTGTACCTATAAGCTGTTTCTTAAAAGCCAATATTATATCATTTTATAATTACACCTACATGGCATACTATAAAAATTATTTTGTCTTATATACTATTTGAATAATGTGATTAATTTAGACACTGGCGCCTACATTAAGTCAGGCAAAAAATACTAAAAATTTATCATATTAGACTCTTGTAAAAATGTTTTTTTTCTGAGAAAACATATTAATTATATATAAAGTTTTTAATCAATTTCTGCATTTTTTTAAACTACGCATTTAAATAGTAATAAAATTTTTCTTTACATCGGGTTTTAAATGCATCCAAGTAACTCAAGTAGCTCTTAACTAATAAATTATAATACTTATCAAAATTTTATTACGATATATCTTAAATCAACCCTAAAAAAATTTATAGGAACCTTTTAGAGTTAACAGAGTGTCATACCAGACATATCGAAGCTAATTTTTGAATTTCTTTGGTTCTAAAATAATATTCCAATATTATATAGAAATCTTATACTAATAATTACGTCCACCTAAAAACAAAGTAAATGGATAGAGTTTAAAAATACCGCATGCATAAAATGCCGCTATTATTAGGAAAATTAACATATTTCTTTAACTAAAATAATATTATTGATATTTTTAATCTAGAAATAATTGCTAATAATATAACCATAGTCTTAATTATTTAATTTATTCTTTTTCGCATATGTAAAGGCTCCCGTAAAAGCAAGAATAAATCCCTAATATATTTTTATTGATAAGATTAAAAAACGGAAAACATGGTACTCGTAATAAGAAATCTGCGCCTGATTTAGTAGTAGCTAAATACCAAACAGTTATTAGATTTATTTTGTAGCAGGTATTATCAGCATCTTTGCAATCCTTTATATGTTCCTGAATATTTAAATTATATAATAAATATAATCATAGAAGAAATACTTTTATATCATTCATTAATGATTCCTTCTTTGCTAACATCAAGGAAAACATAACTAGAGAGCATATGATCGCTACACTATCCACAATAAAGCTTATATAGAATATTATACCATTGTACTAAAATATTCATTGTTCTTGTTTGTAATGATAATGATTAAAAATAATATACATTGTGATTATATATAGCTACGACGCGAAAGATCATTGCAACAAAACCTGTTACTGCAATAATTATTGTAAAAATGGCCACGTCTAAAATTAGTTTACATAATTTAGCCACAACATTAAATAATGTTTAACATTAATTAGTAATAATTAACATTATGATACTGAATGGTAAATTCCATATTATAAAAAAATCTCAAAATTACACGAAATTACTTTTCCAACTGTACCATGATGAATATTTAAGAACCTATAATTTCCAACAAATATACGATAATTTCGGTGAATATTTTCAGCTATATAATCCATGTTAAAAAAAAAATTCTATTTAAAATTACTGTTGAATATAAATTTAACACGAAAGCGGTGTTCCTGCTTTTTGGAATAAATATACTTCGTCGTATAGTCATTTTTGATGGTATTACGAGTTGTTCTGAATTTTTCTTAATAACCAGCATAAATCTTAATTAACCTTTAAAAGATTATTGATACAATCTTATTATTTATTTATTAGTCTATGATAATTTCACTAATATTACTAACTATTTTAAAAAAATATTCCTGTTTTTAGAACTAAAATATAGATTCTATTTTTTTTAGATTTAAACGAAGATATGATTCTTGAATGTGGCAATTGACGATTTTACGTAAGTTAACTTAATACACTTATTTATTGGTTATAATAATTGATTTTATATAAACTCCATATTATCTTACATAATAAAGTTAGAGAAAATTCGACAAAGTTTATTACAATGACTAATTATAATAATCATCGATAATTATTTAATGCGTGGACAAGCAATAAATTTAATTATTACTCTCTTCTTTTGATAAAACATTATAAGAAATAACTACAACATTAATTTATTAGAAAAAGTAATACAGAAAATGTTCACTAGATAGATTGATTGATTTTATATTCGATAAAATCGTGATTTATCGATTTAGTACATTTTGTCGCCTAAATTGCATTAGAAATATGTCTCTATAAATTCATTTAATTTTTATAATTTAGTTAATTCATTTTAAAGCCATAAAATATATAGGATAATGATAAAGAGAATTTTTCTTATGTATGCAAAACGTAGATAAATTTCCTATTATTGATATTCCACTCTTAAGGTATATATATTGTTATAAATAAAGTAAAATACTCTTTTATGAATATATATGTAAAAGTGTGTGATTCCTTATTTTTATATAAATTAATTTGACTTAAGAAATAATTAAAATCGAATTAATTGAAATTATATTAACAATAATCCAAATCATCAGTATTAATTATATGATTATCAGTTTTTTTCTATAGGTTAAAATTCAATGACGTCTTAATATCCATTTAAGTCCTTCATTTCAATCGTCACTGTGAAATAAACATATAATTTTTTTCATTTTTTCAACGTCGTAATATCAGTTTATTTTAAATATCATAAAAAATAATGGGTAATTTTAAATTCCTACCAACCTCCCATTGTCAGTAATAATCCGTATTCGTACTTTCGGTGTTTCTCAAGGCTTGATATTTAGATTTATGATGATGGACATCTTCACATTCTAAATTTAGCATATTTTTTATTTTATAATTTATCAAGCAAATTAAATTTTTTTTAAACTTGACTTTTTCCAACTTCGAGAACATATCCATGTTATAATAATTCATAAAAATACTTTTCTTATGAAGATTTATAATTGCATAAAGCATCTAATATATATATTTTCATTTTATTATTACGATTTTTATGTATATAATTCATTATAATTCGAGAATACACATATTCAACATGATAACTCTTATAGATATATTACAATTGGACGTAAAAAAAATTAACTTTTTACCAGACTTATCGAATTGTTAATGAAAAATTATGTAAAAAATCGTAAGGAAATAATTGATGAATATGATAATTTTAAGAGTCAATGAAAAAGCATAGGTGGAAAAATTTCTGTGAACTAGTGATGTCGAGTGAGAATTCATTGAACTTAACAGAACAATATAAATTTTATTTGATTTATTAATGTAAATATGAGTGAATTCGTATTCACATGGAGTCAAAAATACAATCCAATTCGTAATGTGTTATTAAAACTAGCTTATAATGCAATCTTTACTGAGCTCATCATTATCTGTCATAATTTTTCAAGGATTTAATTAGGTTCTTTTGTTTATGTATAAACATATATAAAAATACAAGTATTGAATCTTACTACCCATTAATAGATTTAAAAAATTTATCAATTTTGATTTTTTGATCTCTGACCTATTTGTTATATAAATATCTACTACATTGTTTCTTTTTGTTCATAAGATCATGCGATTATGTAATCCATCATAATAATACTAAAACATTATTGTTTCTTAAATAAACATCATTTAATTGTGTGTTATTCAAGTCAAATATTTGTGATTATACGTTGTGCTACTAGTTTTAGTATCAGAGTTTACAAACTCGATTCTTTCGAGATAGAAAAATCTAGTGAGTTATATAAGAATAACATTTATTTTTCATCAATTTTACTTAAGATTTAACGAATTAAAAATATACAAAATGATATATTACTCATATTGTAATATATTTAGTTAAAAATGTGGCTCAAAAATATCACTTGAAAAAAATTAATAATTACTACGCAATATACATCTATTCATTTGATAATCTTTTATCACGACGATAATTTTTATATTATATAAATTTAGTTTAAAACATTTTTTCTTAAACTTTTTCGACTCAAAGCTAAAATTTCACATGTCTGGTTGCGATGATGTCATATTACCGAACAGCTATATTGTCAAAAATTTTAATAATTGAGAGCTATACATTAATTTAATTTTTTTCGTTTTATGTAGATTCTTTTTCAAGTAATCGTTTAAATGAGTATCACACTTGAAAACACATACTCTTTGTTAAATTAAATTAATAAACCACATAGTAAAATTCAGTAGTAAATCGTTTGATCATATTTTAAAGAGAGTACTTTAAAATTATAAATTATTCATTTCGAATGAATTTTATTATATATGGTTCTGTAAGAAAAGAAAAAATCGAAATATTAATGTATATATACCCGACGATGATACATTTTTATGTCATAGTTTAGATATTCTTATTGCAGTCTTGATATTGATGCTAATATTTCATAATTGTAATACATTAAAAGAAGATATTTAAATAAACAAAATTGATAAGTTATATTTTGTATGTGTATATGCACTTATGATAGATTGGACCGAAAATTAAATATTTTTTTATAATTTGTAAAATTCTCATTTTTATGTTATAGCATTCCTTTTTTGGTTACATTATATAGAAATGTATTGTTTTATATGCATTTAGCTATTATTTTGTATTATGTATGGGAATCAGTTTAGTAATATTTACTTTAATAACATTTATAATGAGCCCGATTCTTAGTTTGGTGGTTAATTATTCCCTGTCAGAATTATAAAAAACCCCTCACTCGTATTTTTTATGACTACGCATCTAAATTGCAGAATAAACTTTGAAACGTAGTCAAAAAACTATACTCATTCAAACGACACCAAACGTAATTGACATAGTTATTATAAAAACTATATCTTTTATTAAATGTATAATTGGTTATGGGTATAATACAAATAAATCTTATTACAGTTTGTATACTTGATATTATATGAGATTGTAGTATAAATTATAAATGTAACATTTTACATTCTAGTAAAAATACAAAATGTATCAGCACCAAATAGTGAGAATAATGTTAGAAATTGTGCTATATCAATCAAAAGTTTAATATAAATAGTTTATGTAGTTTCAAAAAGTGTAATTATTAAGTAACCACTATGTTTTTTCACTACAATTGAAACTGTGTAACAGCTTATTGATTTTTTGAGTTGGATTATACCAAACTTAATTATATAACTTTTTAATGATAAAAGATTTTATATACACCGAAATTCGCACCATCAGGATTTTCCATAATATTCTGCTATATTGGTCTGCTTTATCGCACTAAATATACTTGTTTTAGTGTAACCACAATCTCCATACTATCTATTTTTTTAAGAATATATAGTTTCCTGATCGATTCAAATATACACTGTAAATATCAACTCAGCACATCAGCAGTGGATTTCTACCTTACACCAACCTTTAGCAATTTTATGATTATTATATAATTTTTAAAAACAACAAGCTTTTAATATAAAATTTTTACGTATCTAACTAACGAGTTATGAATTTTAGAAACTGTTTTCGATAATTTGTGTCGAACTCGCAAAATATGGCTGACAAAAAATATTCTGGGCCTATAAAGTGTTTCCAGAAACACAATCTTAGAATTCACTAAAGAATCCCTGGCTGCTAATGCGCATTTACGACGGCTGTTTGTTTCTGAACTAAAAATATGACTATCTTAGTTAACTACGACTGTACTACATCACATCGCGGACGCACCAGGGATTAATTAACTTTGACACATATGAGTCTCGAATCGGTGTTGGCTGTGGAAGTTTATGAATAACGAAGAATTACCTACAACTGTGCTACCGTATTTCAGATGTGTAATTCCTTAAATGTATTAGATGATATATAAATGAAAATATAATATGAATAAAATCACAGTTAGTGCTATGCTATTGATTAATTTCATATAATTATTAATTTAATACTTCTTTTTTTTATCTAAAATTTTTTTTATTTACATTTCAATTAAAAAACTTAACCATACATTCTTGCGAATAGTCTAATAACTACCACAAACCAGGAATGCTTTGTAGCAGGATTTTTCTTATAAATATATATTCGTTGAAATATATGACTAGACGCTAATTTCATAATAACATCAAATTTATTACTCCTGGTATAAAAAATTCGGATTTTCATTACTCGTAATCACATCCTTATCTGATCCAGTATGGTTCAATTGTGTTGATGTTTAAACCGTCTTCTGCCATGTATGTTACACTAACATTTTCAAAACTATGTAAATAAACAAGGAAAGTTAGAATTTTAGACAGCCTGGTATCATTGATAATAATTATTTTTCCTAAATAAATTATCTGGACATCAACTGCGATTAAATACTGCTTGGATAATATATTGCGGAATTATTGAAATCAGTTTTTCACGATCTCTGTTTAAACAGGAATAAAAAACACGTTCTAACTTCATCGCTTAATACTTCCAAATACCTACTGCTATACTACTCTACACTGCCACGAATTTATTTTCGCTATAAAATTTACAAATCGTCTATTTTAATGTTTCTTCCGGACCTAACATATTTTAATACGTATTTAAGTGTAATAAAGACATCTGATTGGTTGAGAATACATTTACAAAATAATCTATCACGTAAATCTAAATGCTCTTTCTCATTTGGAAATTGTGATGAACGATATATTTAAATTATTGCGTACAAATTTGTATAGGCGCTTGTGCATCCAATAATAAATAAACAGCATGATTTCCATATTCAACATTAATTAATGTTTATCTAATCTTCATTAATATAATTTTCAAGTTCAAATGTGAAATCATTTGGTATATAAATAGTTTTACTGCAATGTTTATTATTGCAAATACATATTTTATGTCACTCTTAAGGATCAGTCCATTTATAGACGAAAATTTCCAATTATGCACTATGTTCAGATTCCTTCATGTATTCTTAAAAAGTAGTTAATAAACAAATTGTTTAATAATTTTACTTTCACGGGATATAATTTAAAATTCTAATAAGAATTAACCGGTATTAAAACGTCTGCAATTTTTTGTGTAAGTTTAACATTTATCACGCTTTACCACAAAAAAGTTATTTTTTGGTTTATATATTGTATGATTCATGAAAACTATAACTTATTAGTAAATAGAAATCAATTATTTTATAAAAATTTATCGCATTTATAAATATTTGTTTTAAATTATTTTTATATTCATATTTAGATGAATGTAAATTTATATTATTTATTGTTGTGAAATTAAGCTGTATTCGAAAATGTATATTACATTTTGCTTTATAGGCAACAATAAGTACGTATTATAACTATATTTCAAAGTTTAAGCATCGACATTATTGAATTAGTTATAATTTGTTTTATAATACTTTTTCTAAATTTCTATTTTTAAAAAATATCATAGGGCACATTCAACTCATTAAAACATTCCTAATTATGTATACTGGTTAATCCTTTCTATATGTTTTTTATATTTTTGTCATGTAATAGAAATATCACTTCTATATTTTTTATGGGATTCATCTAAAATCATCAGTAACTTACCCGGGACGCGCATGCAAAAAAAGATCCTTTATTGAGCCCTATTAAAGAAATTCGTTTAAACACTAACACCTATAATAGGTCGAACACAAAAGATCAAAAATTTATCATATTAGACTCTTGTAAAAATGTTTTTCAATACTGATTATTACATATTAATTATATATAAAATTTTTAGTCAATTTGGGTAGTTTTCTATTGCAAACTACGAACTTAATCAGTAATTAAATTTTTATTTACACTTTGCTTTCAATGCATCTAAGTAACTGAGGTGTCTATAAATTAATAAGTTATAATATTTAGTTATCTAAATACTATCACGATATATCCTAAATCAATGCTAAGTAAATTTATAGGAATCTTTTAGAGTTAATAGACTATCATACCAAGTAGATCGGAGTTAATTTTTTAATTTCTTATATTCAAATAATAATAATCCAATATTACATACAAATATTACGTTAATAATTACGTCGGATTAAAAATAAAGTACATGGAGAGAGTTTAAAAATATGGCACGCATAGAATACTGTTATAATTAGGAAAATTAACATAATTCTTCAACAGATATAATATTGTTGTTATTTATAACAAGAAATAATTGGTAATAATATAACGGAATTCTTAATCATATGATTTATTCTTATGTGCATATGTATATGCGATAGTAAAAGCGAGAATTATACCCTAAATAATTTTAATTTATACGATGAATAAACAAAAAAATTTGTACTCGGATTAAGAAATCTGCGCCTGATTTGAGAGTAGCTAACCACCAAATAGTTCCTAAATTCAATTTGTAACACGAACTCCCAGCTTTTTCGCAATTTTTTTAAACTCCTGAATAAATAAATTATATAGTAAATTAAATGGTAAATAAAATACTTCCAGATCGCCAGAAAATGTATCCTTAGTTGCAACAATTATGCCAAACATAACTAGAGCAATTAAGATAGCTGCAATATCCATAATATAGCCTAAATTCAACCATTTGTCATTGTACTAAAACATTCATTATTCTTATTTGTAATGATAATGATTAAGAATATATACATTGTGATTATAGACGGCTACTAAGCGAAAAATCATTGCAGCTAAATCCACTGCTGAAAAAATAACTCCAAAAATAGCCAGGTCTAAAAATAGTGTACATAACTTTAATAATACTTTCAGTCACTTTTAACATCAATTGACAATAATTAACATTATGATACCGAATGGTCAATTACATATTATAAAAAAAGAACTCAAAATTACACGACATTATCTTTCCATATTTACTTTCCTGAATTGGAATGTAACCAATAACTACCAAGAGATATATGATAATTTCGGTGGATATTTTCACCTATATTATCCATGTTAAAAAAATAATTATATTTAAAATTACTGTTGAAAATATATTAAGCACAAAAACAGAGGTCCTGCTTTTTGGGATAAATTTAAGTCGTGCCATAGTCAACTTTGACGGAACTCCGAATTATTGTGAATATTTCTTAATAACCAAAATAAATCTTAATTACCCATAAAAAGATTATTGATACAATATCATTATTTATTATATAGTATGTAATATTGTCACTGGTATTACTAATTATTTAAAAAAATATTCGTATTTTTAGACCTAAAAAATAGATTTTATTTATTTCTAGATTTAAGTAAAAATATCACTATTGAATGTGGCGATTGGTGGCTTCTCGTAAATTTGGTTATTCGAGGCTCACGTAATACATTTATGTATTATTTACAAAAAATGATTTTTATGAGACGCCTCAGGTTAGTATTCAATTCCACCTCCCGTCATCGATAAAAATTGTAAATCACGCTTTTTGAGATTTTTGTGACATGGTTCTGTGTATACGATCATGAAAATTTTGATAAGCTACATTTTGATGTTTTATGTTCTTTCAAAGATCACTAAGAAGGTTTAATATATTTGTTCCAAAAACTTAATCTTCTTTCAAAAGTCGGAACATTTCCATGCTACAAGACTCGTATAAATTCTGTTTTTATGAACATTTTTATTGCAGTAAGTATCTATTATAAATATGTATATTATTTTCTAAGTTAACTTCCATGCTTTTGGTATATATAAACAATCGTAAACCTAAAATAAAAATTCAGTACGATAACATTAACCGATGTACTACAGTTTGACATCTTTAAAATTAAATTCATTTATTAAAAAGGTGTATATAAATTTTAAATGAAACATTTAAAATTGAATACAAGGAAATATTAAGCTAATAAATTAATTTTAAGAGTCAAGTTAATAAACTAGCGTGGAAAATTTTTGGTTTCCGAGCTTTGCCGTAGGGTACTAATTGAACATTAACCTACAATTCGTGATCTTGCATAATAAGCTTATGTTGTAGTTCGTAGAATTTTATTACTATTAATAATTGTAATAATCATCGATAATTAATTGATGCGTGGGCAAATAATAAATTTAATTATTCACTTCTTTTAGATAAAAAAATTATTAAAAATAAATGTAACATTAATTTATTACCAAAAGTATATCAGGAAATGCTCACTCTATATTTTCACTGATTTATGTATTCGATAAAGTTGTTATTTATCGATTGAGTACATTACGTGACTTACATTGCAGCAAAAATATGTCTATTCATTAAATTAATTTGATTTTATTATAATTTTATATACTCTAGTTACTTCATTTTAAAGCCGTAAAATATAAATATTAAGATAAAGAATAATGACAAAGAAATTATTTCTTATGTATGCAAAAAGTAGATAAACTACCTCTATTGTCCATATTGCACTCTTAAGTTATATGTATGTATATATATATATATATATATATATATATATATATTAAATTACTCTTTAATAAATCTGTGTGTAAAATTTTGTGATTCCTCGTTTTGGTACAACTAAATATGACTTAAGCCATAATTAAAATCAAATTAATTGAAATTATAGCAATAATCCACGTCATCAGTATTAAGTATATGATAATCGGTTTTGTTCTATCAGTTAAAATTCAATGACGTTTTAATATCCGTCGATATACTCCATTTCAATTGTCACATTGTTTTAAAAAAATAATTTTTATTCATTTTATTAACGTTGGAATATCAGTTAATTATAAATAACATATAACACGGTTGGTTAATACTCAATTCCTACTAATCTTACCCCCTACGTCGGTAATAATCAGTAACTGCGCTTTCAGTGTTTCTCATTACTTGGATTCTTGGATTTACACTATTGTAAAACTACTCGTCCTGAATTTTCAGATTTTTTTTTTAAATTCATCAAAAAGATTTAATTTTTTTTTATCTTGACTTTCTCCAAAATGGAGAACATGTCCATGTTAGAATTATTCATAAAAATACTGTTAATGACGAGATTTTTTGATGAATAAAGCATCATATATATATTCTTTAATTTATTTTTATGGTTTTTGTACATATGATCAATTGTAATTCGTGAATATACGTACAACATGACACTTATGGATGTGATACTATTGTACATATAAAAAATAAAATCAATTTTTACCAGACTTATGCGCATTTATAATGAAAAAAAATGTGAGAGAATTATCAGTGAATATGTTAATTTAAAGAGTGAACAAAACGACATGGGAAGAGAAACTTCTAAAAAATAGTGATGCCGAGTGAGGATTAATTAATCTTAACAGATAAGATTAAATTTTAATGTACTTTTGGCGTAAATGTGATTAACTTTTTTCACATAGAGTCAAGAGTACAATCTTATTCGTCAGGTCTTTTTAAACAGCTTATAATGCACTATTTACTGAGCAAAATATTACTTAATATAATTTTTTAAGGATATTTTATTTATATATAAACATATATAAATATTTAGTATTGAATCCTACTATCGCCAAATGCATTTTATGGATTCTTCTGTTGTGATTTAGATCTGTTCGTTATATAAATATCTAAAATAATGTTTCCTTTTGTGCATAAGATCATGAGATTTTAAATTCATCATAAAAATACTAGATTTTTTGATTTATGGCATTTCGACATTAATAAAACATCATTTAATTGTGTGCTAATAAAATGAAATATTTGTGATTATGCTTTATTCCATCAGCGTTGATATCGTTATCTTATAATCATGATTCTTTCCACCTAGAAAAGTCGAGAGTATTATATATGAAGAATTAATATGTTATGTGAAAGATGTAATAAAGAATTTAATTAAATATATATTGTACAAGATTATTTATTACTCTTGTTTTAGTTTGAATATTTTCAAAAGCAAGCTAAAAATTTTGAGAAAAAAAATTGATTTATTACTACACGATACACGTCCATTCATATTATTATCAGTCACCTGCTCAATAATTTTCATGTTATGTAAATTTCGGTTAAAATATTTTTTGGACTCTAAGCTCTATTTGCACTTGTTTTAGCCTGTACTGATATCAAAATTTAAAAAAGCTATCTTGTCAAAGAATACAATTATTAAGAGATTTAATGGTTAAATTTGTTTCTTCCCATGTGAATTCTCTTTTAAGTATTCGTTTGGGTGAATATCAAACTTGAAAACAAAAGTCTTATGTTAAATTAGTAAACCAGATAGTAAAATACGGTAATGAATCTTTTGAATATCCCTAAATCAGGCTCATCTGAATGTAAGAAACGTTATATTTTCGAAACATTATATAATAAATGGTTCTGTAACAAAGGATAATATCATGGTGTTAATAAATATAAACCACATTTTAAGACAATGTTGTATCTAGTTTGAGATTTTCATCTAAATCTTAATATTGATTTCAATATATCACATATAAGATGTTTGTAATACATATTTTGATAAA
>NW_027255066.1:0-49680 GCF_042242105.1 Pempheris klunzingeri
GATTCTCGTTCTAATCGATATTTTAGGATGATTCCAGATGAGAAACAACAGCATCGAAAAGATTGTCAAATTCAAGACATTTATCTTGTGGGAATACTACACTAAAAAATTTAACATATTTAATGGGTAATGAACTCCAGATTTTAACAAGTTGAAGCAAATTTGAAGGTTTATGTAAAGAATCATTAACAATGGATTTTACCTAAAAAATAACAATTAAATTTAGTAACATAACACATTAGGTAATATACATTTGGTAGGACGAATATTTGTAAGATCAAATCATGATATGGATCGAAAGAAAATTCATCGTAGGATATAAACAACTTACAAAGCAATTTAAATATATTTTTTTGAGATTTTTGTATTTTGGTGTTTAATTGTATTAATCAACAGTGTTGAGTGTTTAATTCATCATCAATCAATATAAAATCAATTTGGTCAAGTAAAAATGTACATCCTTCTATAATGATTATTAAAGCATCATTGCACAATTTAAAATTATCAATGACTATTAAACATGAATTAACAAATATATTTGCCAAATATGTTGGAATAAAATGCGTATCTAGCACGTGAGTATGATAAAATTAATCTATTATCACAATATTTTTCTGAATCATTGGTACTTGAAATAGTATCAATAATTCCCACGTTGTAATTATCATGTTTAGAAAGCAGCGTACAATGTGGTTCTAATGATGATGGTACATATATACATGGAATAATATTTTTATAGGTATCAATATGTAGTTGGAAAACAAGCCTCAAGTAAAATTATCAAGTATTTTAAAATGTAGATGGGTGATATTTGCTGAAATATTGTCAATGATTCACGCAGCATCCCACCAACAATTTGTTTATTATTTGAGTGGCGTTTAAATATTCCTACTAACAAACTCAATATTATAGGTATTGCTACACTCATATCATCATAATCTATGGATAGTAAGGGAAATTCGTTAGCGTCTTTTTCATTTGTATAAACTGATGAGCTTGTAGAATTGATATCAAATAAACAAAGTAACACTTCTTTATAAGATGATATTGAACCATCTTTATATACCAATCCAATAACATATACTGCCGAAGTATCTTTTCAAACATTGATAACTTTTTAATTTAATAACTGTTTGTAGACTTTCGATTGAATCTCACTTGATGGATGTTGTAGTAAATGGATCATTAACCTTCAAACTTCAAATTTGAAAGATTATTAAACTCATTCAACTGGTCATTTGAGCACTTTACTAACAATGTTAGTAGAGATTTCAACGCTAATTCCATAGGCAATTTATCGCACTTTTTTTCCTCGTTTATTGGATTATGTGTGTATGGATTGGCACCAGATGAAAATGTCATGCATACTACACATTTAATGCAAAAGTCAATGTAATTTATAGATTTCGGCACTGTTTTCAATACCTTATCCAATACTATCCAGGTGTATTTTAAAAAATTCTTGTTATTATTATAACCTATATTATCATCATGAGAATTGATTATACTACAACTGTCTATTTTACTATAAAATTTATTAATATAATCACTTTCGCTAAATAAATTTGTCAAATAATTCTCAAAATTAGAATATTATTATCATCTTTATTACAATTAGAATAAATATCGCTTTCACATACAAATGCACAATAAATATTTTTTATGATTTTCGTAGATTTCGACATTTACCGCTTATTTTTAAACAATACAACATTAATTCACTTGCCAACGGCCATAGATATTTAGATAGTTTATTATTCTTATTATTTATTTCAGTTAATAATTCAACCGTAGGATTCCATAACAGACTCATATTTGACTGAAAATTTGAAAGTAAATAATAAAATAAAATTTCATGACTTGTATCGTCAACATATTGTGTAGATAATCTTGAGAGTGCTGCAAAATGATCACGATAATTATAAAAATTAAGTGCATAAATGTTAACTTTAGTAGACAGACTACCCAAAAATGTTGATATTTCATTGTTATTTTCATTCGATGAAATATAATACAAAATCCTTAATGATAACCATTGTTCTTTGCCATGGAAACGCACGATATTATACTTGATTAATTGAAAAATTCTATTGAAACAAAAATCGTTGCAACTTCGTAGTTTATCATTTTCATCCGAATCAGAAATATATTTAACAAGTACATATAAAGTGAGTAAAGCATATTTATTATGAATACTAAAGAATAATTCAAAAAGCTTCAAATTAAAGATATTAAATATATTATCAAGATATTTATTTGAAAGATGATCTGTGGTAATCAATAAATTTGTCAACAAAAATGGAATATATGGTGCAATTAGAATAATTTTACTTGAAAAGTTTTCATCAGTAGCTGTAGTAGTAATTTCATTAAAATAATTAGTAAAAGTAGTTAAATGATTATACATAATATCATAAATAACTTCTAATGTAGACAATGATTCAATATTGGAAATAAAATATGGAAAACATAACAAAAAATCTAAATAATTATCACCAAGTAGATTGATTGTTGACCAATATTCTACTGCAAGATATTTAAATGAAAATTCACCACTTTTAATAATCGATTTTAAATTTTTACAGTCAAACATAGGAACAACAGTGGTGTTAGTAGTTGACAACTTTTGACGATAAAAATATAATACAACTAATGATATAGAAGTTAATATTCTATTATCATCAATATTTTTATCAAATCTAACAAGAATATCTTGTAATATTTTAGTTAGCATATCAACATGAGCGAAATTAATAAGTAACTTATTTGATGTAAGCCATTGAAAAAAATAAACCAATTGATCCAATAGTACAATTTTTGAGATTTTATTAATAACATTAATAAGCCAGTCTATTCTTTCAGTATTAAAGTTTGTAGATTTATCAATAACAGTTTGAACTAGGAGTAATAAATCATCAAAATAATCCTTACAATATTGTTCATTAGAATATCTATCTAAGAATGTAATTATATCAATTGATTTTAATATAATTAAAGCATCTTTTAATTTAATATTAGATATAAAATTATCAAGTGTATTAAAATATAAACTAATAGAACAATTATTTTGGAAATTCGATCGATTCCATTCACATAAAATGTTAAAAATGTTAGGGCATAAATCATTAGTTTTAGTATACAACGATAAATCAGATACACAAACTTTAAGAGCCATTTTTATTGTATCAACAACATAAATTTTTGATTTATTGTGATCTGACTTGTTTAATAGACAAATATTCCATATATTATCGAGTACATCTTTATGACATGAATGTAAATAATTTTGCGATAATTTGCAGAGTGTTGATAGTAGTATTCCAAAACTATTTTCAATCATTGTAGTATCTAATGTGATAGTTAGTTTTTCATCAGTGGAGTTTAATTTTAATACAACAGGTTCATATAGTTTAACAACTAAAATCATAAACAACTTCATAATTTCATCACTACTTTGGCATGATTTAATTAATTTGCGGATAACGTATGAAGAAGATTCACAACAAAATCTAATAATATTTTGCATTTTTTGATTTTTTATAGAACCATATTTCCAGAATACAATCTTATGCCATCTATAATTGAATGATAATTAATATAAGTCATGTATTATATTTTTATCAATATAAAAATTTTTAAATTATTAAAAATTTAAAATCATTTTTTATGTATAGTAAATTGATAAATATCATCACGTATTAAAATTAGAATAAAACTAAAAATTTGAACTTGACTAAATGTTTATTAGAAAAATAGTATATAGTTTAAAACTTTTTTAAATCGCAATTAGTTTTCTTGGAAATTAGAAGCAAAATTTAGAATTTGAGTATCAACTTTTGGTAGTCACGTCAGCATTTTATGACAACTTCAATTTATAAAATAAGTAAGTGTCTCCAATTAAAAACACTGTGGTTTTATTAATTCTAATAGTATCAATATATTTTATTATTAGAATCTACTGTATTTTAAATAATACATCATTGATCTTATATGCAGTAATTTTAGAATCTTCTGCTTAGCATTCACTCTTAAGCTATATATTAAATAAGATACATTTAATTATCCATTTGGAATCAGCATATTGTAAATTATACATGTATAATTTACACCAGCTCCTAAGTAACTATAACTAAATACATAACTTTTATATTTGCTAATAGAAAAATACAACCTTTGAACAATTAATCTTTCTTGGAAATGAATGATTTACTGCGTAACAAAAAAAACACATGGATATACTCAAGATTTTTAAATCCCTATTTTAGAAATCATGCAATATATTTTATTTTAATACGTACTATGCTATTTCATATTTTTTTAGAATTTTATCTTAACAATTTAAATACATTACATAATGTAATAACTTTGTGAATCAATATATTAACAATTTTTTGGAGAATATATAATGCTAATTAAAACTCTAACCTTACTACTGTAATGCGATAGGTGTATTTCCGATGAAGCAAAATGTCATCAAGTGTGGGTGATTTTTGATTAGAAAACATGATCTTGGTGATTTAATATAATTTTTTATTTAAAAATAATGTGAGATTTTATAATTATTTATTAATTATCAAATAAATATTTAGTTTATTTCAGCGTCATTTTCATTCAATTTTTCGTTGAACTTCATAGCTTTAGCATTCCAGATATTTAATAAATTTTAGCAAAATTAAAAAATTTTATCTATCTTAGATGATAAAGTCAAAAATTATGGAATATTTTTAATTTTTTAAGTATTCAAAACGATTAATTACGATTTTTTACATAAAAAA
The DNA here is from genome assembly GCF_042242105.1 of Pempheris klunzingeri. Lineage (NCBI taxonomy): Eukaryota > Metazoa > Chordata > Actinopteri > Acropomatiformes > Pempheridae > Pempheris > Pempheris klunzingeri. The sequence continues at coordinate 4,776 of NW_027255066.1, forward strand.
TCTTAATAAATTTATTCATAATAATATTAATAAATTTTACTTTAAAAACTCATCAAGATTTGTGATAAATCTGCTACAAAACATTTTAAATATTACAGTTATAGCCGTAAATGTTGATTCAATAATTGCTGAATTATTAGAATCCAACAACTTGCTCAATATCATAAAATACTGTGATATATATGTCATTATATCACTTTGAATATCAATAGCAAACTGAACCAATAAATCAAGTAGTGCTTGTATTGTCTTTTCTTGAGTATTTTTTTGTAGAGCTTCGATCAATATCATAGCAATTTTATCACGATTATATACCACACATGCATAATCTTTCGATAATTTTGACATTTGTACTGAATACTGAATGTATTCTGAATTAAATACGTTACTTGACCAATATTCCAACGATTCACTAAAAAAACTTTTAGTTGTATCAAGAATAGAATCAATATTTCCAGTCGGTCCAGTAACCGTATTTGATGTAGGTTTTAAGCAACCACAACCATCATCAATTCTAATTAATTTTAATTTTTCTGAGAAACTAACATACACCAAGTTGTGAGTATCATTTGTAACTTCTTTCATTTGCCACTTTTTTATTTTAAGAACAAGATTACTCAAGTGCTTTTGATATTTTTATAGGTTCTAGGCAAGGTCATGCGCACTAATATTAGAAGACTGCACGTGTAAATTATCAAATATATAAAGCACTTTTTCCTTCTTTTTCAAAAATATCTAAACTTTTTTTAATTTTAATTATATTAGATATTTAAATGACATAATATTATATTTATCATATATTATTAGATGTAATGCGTGCGCATGAATTTGATTTATGTCACCAAATAAGAATTTTTATTATTTTTACGTACGCATAATTTTATATTACATTAAATTTTTAGAGATATATTCGAAGAAGAAAATTTTGTTGTATTTTAAATGATTTGTTATCAGCAAAAGAACTTTTTTTAAATGATTGATTCTAACTTTTTTGATTGTACAGAGAGATTTTATCTTGTATATTAACTTTTTCATAATTAGCTTTTTTTATTGTACATAGAAATTTCTAGTTCTTAACTATAATTTAAGGAGGCAGTAATATACCTATTTGATCCTTATAAACACCTTTTTTAACAGCCCAGTTTCTCTTGATTTTTTTTTATATTTTTTTTGGATATTTTTATGCAAGATTTCTATCTTAAAATAAAATTCAATTGTTAATAATTATTTTAAAATAATTATAATATGTGTCCATTGGGAATATATATTGCGCTTGCGCATAAAACATTTGTTATCAATTATTTTATTTTTCTGCAGCTTCAAAATTTTCTTGTTTGCTAATTATTTATTATAATTGTCATTAATTTTAAATATTTAAATTATATCAAGTATTATATTTTACGTCGACAATTATTTGATAAGTTATAGAAGAATGTTTTAATTTATTAGCAAAGGATGCTGAAAATGTTAATAAGTTTCTTGTTGAAAAAACAATTATTTAACATATTCCAAGAAGTCGCAAAAGATGATGAGTACATAATTCCTTGAGGATGGTCAAAAGAGTCAGAAATAACTGTAGGTCAACCTACGATAGATACAAACTAAGAAGTTTTTATTATCTAGATTCCATTAATTTATGAATACGCCAAGTAGCGTATATTTTTTCTTTCGAATCTTAATATTAGCTTAGAAAAACTTTTAAGACAAATTATTCACCTAGAACATCAAAGTTTTTCTTTTACGTTGATTCATCGTAAAAGATCTAATAGCAAATTATCGCTAAGGATGAATTTAAGATTAATTTATAATTGAACTGGCTACGTTAAGAAAGATTTCACGCAATAAGCTAATGGACTTGTTTAATTTTTTAAGAAATATTTGTTTCTTAAAAAACAAGATAACTAATGGGTTGTGATGTTAAACTCATTTAAATAGATGAATTCCTGCTCTATGGAAGGTATAAGTACCAACAAGCACGATATTTATAGGGTGATGTGTGATACACATCTCTAAATGCTTTATATTTTCTAAATTCAAGCAATAAAGATAATACCGACAGTATATATCTTATAAAAAAATAATTTGCTGCAATGCTTTTTCAGATAAAATTCAACATAGGCACTCCTCATTGATTGATAAATGTACTACTATAAGTCATTCCATTCATCGAAACAGAAATTTATAACCGAAGAATTGATGGGCAGTAACCTTGGAGTTTATGTTAATGCATTATCTCCGATAAAAAAATTAAAATGTGTGGTCGGACTTTTTAAAATTAATAAATAGGACAAAATTATATTTTAACGCATAAAAATTATAGGGAAAATGTTGAAAATTTATTCACATACGTTGAGAGTCTATACTTTCTTTACAGATGAATGTTTTAATAGTCCAATCTTGTTTTATTTGTTGCAAAAATTACGGGAATATTATGTGCACCGCAAAGCGAAAATTCGGCGGCGCATGCGCGACTGAATTTTCTCAAAAAGCAATAATAATTCAAAAAAATTAATCAAATTTCCAAGAATAAAGTTTTGCTATTAGTTCTAAATATGTCATTTCATAATATGAATTGTAATTTATACAAATGTTTTTGATAGATAGTAATTTTTTTTGATATATAGACACAGAGTTTTTTGATATATTCGCCATACTATATTCAATATCATTTTCTATATTACTTTGATTAATTTTTAACTTTTCAAAGAAATTGGATATTCCAGGATGACATTGTTCAAATTTTTCAAAAAAATGGCGATTAAAAACCTCCGCAGAATTAGAGGTCAAAGGAATATTATTTATGACTCGGTCATAGACATTCCAAGTTTCAACTGGATATCTCGTTCCTTTCAGATAATTTTTTTCGAAGTATTGGAAAAAATGTGACAAGTTTATATCTGGAAAAGCTGACGATTTTTTTAGGATTTTTGTGTACTCAATTTCGACAAATTCTGGGGGAACAAATGCCAAAGATGTTATGCATTTCATATAAAATCGAAATTCATAGTTTTTTAAAAACTCAATACTTAATCCAAGTTTCTGAAGTTTTCTCCAAATGGTCTGTCCAAAGTGAAATAAACAAAAATATATTTTAGATTTTGTTGCTTTTTAAAAGCAACGAAGGCAGCAAATTCAAAATCTATAACTATAATAGGTTGAAAGTTCGGTGTGCATTTTTCCACGACGAAATTGATTGCTCTGAGGTAGTCACACTCTTTTTTTGTTTTTAGAAGAATATAGACAAGATGATAGACTTTTGAAGCAACGTTTGCATGCAGAATGTATAGTTGATAGAAATCTTTAGGGCAAACTTTGAAGGTACCATCAGCAATCAGAATTTGAGAATTTTTGAGGTGGAGTAGATTTTTTTCTGTTGCAAAAACAACAATCCTATCATTTACTTCATTTCCAGTATCAAGCAAGCAAAATTTTTCATCTCGAAGAGTATTGATCTGAAGTTCTTCCAAATTTCTTGATTTATCAACAATGATTGATTTTCTCTTCCGAATATTTTGAATATTTTTATAAATATGTTTTTTATTTAAAATTGGTAATTCGAATGATTTCGTATCACATGTTGAAACAGAATATACTTGGTGGGTAGTATAAGCACTGTTTTCAGCCAGATTTTTTATCTTGAATGATAAAAAAGTTTTTGATATATCATTTTCGGATAAAACATGATTATGATTATTTGTCGAATCCATTATTTCAGTTTTTTCAGACAGAGTCGTTTTTAGCTTCGCTGAACAATTTCTGTTTTGGCATCTCCAAGACTGCCACATCTTCGTAGTGTGATGCTCTGTATAAAAATTTTTTTTATAAAAAATCATTTTCTTGCCTTTTTCGGTGAGTATGAATTGAAATTTTGTAGAATCATCATCCTTTTGTGACATTTTTATATGCGTAAACGAACAAACCACGCTCAAAATTTTTGTGCCCATTGCGCGTGCGCAGTCGAATTTTTGCCATATCCGAATTTTCGTCATATCATACTTTCTTTACAGATGAATGTTTTAATAGTCCAATCTTGTTTTATTTGTTGCAAAAATTACGGGAATATTATGTGCACATTCAAATAATATTTAATCTATATTATTTGAACTAAAAATAGAATGAATGAATGAAACTATTTTATTTTCATTTGCAAGAATATTGGTACCGAGCTATTCACTCCAATGAAATGCGTTTGTATGAAAAAATTTTAGATGCTATTCCTTAAATAAGAAATTTTTATTATTTAGTCTAAAGTGGCCTAATTATATTTCTGAGATTATATTATTTTAAATTAATGTTTAATTGTTATACTGCAATGTAATAGTTGAGTTAAAATTTAATTACTTGATTGAAATAAACATTTAAAATATCATGGAATAAACGTACCACATGGATACAAATGCTTTTTAGAAGAAAGCCATTGTTACAGTATTATCCTACGTCAATTTATATTGTAGTATAAACGATAAGAAAATTACTAGCAGGGAAATTCTAGTTATTATGATACATTGTATATTACTTTTATAAAAGTAAAGAAACTCACCTATTGTGATAAATTACCAATAAAATATATGAACTATTCTGTAAAATTCCAAACTTACCTTTTCTGTATACGATGACTTGGAAAGTCGGGCGGCTGAAGGAGGTAAATTAGTAACATATTTATTTTTGGTTCCAACTTGAATGGAACGTTGTTGCCGCATCAATATGACACATACAAAATAACTAAGGACTTGGTATGGAGAACGATTAATACACATCATTGCCAACCTATAAAGAAACTCAAATACAGATATCCACATTTGCGGCGACGCAAAGTGCAAATTGAGACGTTTTTTGTTATGAAAATTCACCTCCTCTTGCCCTATAAAAACATAGTTATTTATTTTGTAATTATTCCTAATTTTCCCTTTTGTATTATTTAATTCAATTGTTTTGTTTTTTGCCTGGGAACTACGTACACAACATTACCCCTGTAATTTATGGGTTTTGACTAAAAATTATTTCATATGAAAGTATATTTTTATTTATCATAAATAAAGAAATTATCTGATACTAATGCAAGTAAAATTCAAAGTGTCAATTTTATTTGTGTATTAAATAATATTAGCACTTTTAGTTTATTATCTAAAAACAATTTATATCAACTAAGATTCACTATTACGATTTGTTTTATATAAAAAAATTCTCCTTATAAACAACCATTTAATTATAATTATATGTGGTTAAAATCTAAATAAGAAAATAGCAGCAATTATGATATTTTCTGTCAACTAATAAACTTGATTTATTAGTTATTCTAGTTAATTGTCATTGTAGCGTATTCTAAATAATCTCATATTTTGTTTTTTAAAATATTCTCAAATATTGCAAATTTACCTTCATAAGAGTAAAATTGGAAATCAGATGAATGTGATAAATGCGCCGCATGCGTTAATATACATAACAATAGAACATTATTATTTACGATTTGTAAATATTTTTATGGATTCATAATGTATTACTGTTGATTTCTTAGTATTATAATTCGTACTCAAGTAATAGTAAAATTTTTTCTAATTAATGCACGTTTTAGACGTATTAGTAGCACTATATTATTGACTCGGATTCTATTCCATATAAACGTTGTGAAATTTTTATTTTAAATTAAAAACGAATGATTTGAGTTCTGCTAGCTAAATTTTGCGTAATGTTTTCAGCATAAAAATGTCTAAAAAAAAAATTTTAAAAAAGGTGTTTGTATTTAGTTAATACCTATATTAACTAATTAGGAATAGATCTCGATCAAATAGCTTGCCTAGAATAGAAGCAATGGTTAAAAGTTGTAGAATAATTATGATAAAATATATTTGGTTCTCCGAAAGTCACTATTGTACTTACAATGATAGAAATTCATGTTTTTATTTATCCTGAGAGCATAGCATACATTAGAATGACAGATAAGCTGATTATCTGAGCATTTAAATAAGGAATTAAATATGCACATTTTTATTGATACAAACGTAGTTCTTTCGAAAATAATTAGCTTCGTCGCGAAAAATTCTATGAGCGTTTTCCACCAGAAACAAAAGATATACACTTTTTTCGTAAACTACATGATATTAGAGATAGATAATTTCGTCTTCTTTGATAAAACGAAATTTGCTGCTACGTTTAGTGCATTTAAAGTATTTTAGCTTTTAAAGTTTTTGACTATTATATCAATGTTACATCAATAAAATAACAAACTAACATTTCTATTATATGTTCAATGAATAGATACAGAGTGTTAAAATTACTTTGTTAATTTTTGTGATGCAAAAAAGATAAAAAATAAAGGACTATCTAATACGATTAAACACCAAGTATCTCTAATTGATTATCAATTATCAATTTCCATAGTAAAATGTGACAGATTTTATCATTTTAAATAATGAAAGAATAACATTAGTATATTAATATTATTTATAGAAGCTATCATCTTAATTATATAATCAAATATATTATTTTTAGTACATGAGGAAAAGTATTTTAATAAAATAAAGCTTAAGAGCTTAAAAAAAATTTTAATTTTCAAGGAAATTAAAAGAATTGACTTACTTCGTTTTATAGAAAAATGATTAGACTTGGTGAAGGAGTCATTAAATTTTGTAATAATTCTTTGACATAAGAATTCTTAAAATTTACTACGGTTTTTAAATTAGTGAATATAATTGTTTTAAATTATTCAATATTGAAAATTATATAATTTTTTGCATCTTTATTGAGGTCATTAATCTGAAAAAAACTTTTAAAGACACATTATTATATACATTGCCGGTTTTTAAATAAACATTCAAATAAGTCAAATAACAAAATTTCCACTTTGCTAGTCTTATATTCGACTAATAACTCTATAATAAGCATCTTTTCATATTCATTACATTAAAAAATTATTGAAAATTAGTAATTTTTACAACCAAAAGTTTTCTTAAAAAACCTGACTTTGGCCCCCTATCAAATCATACATGGTATATGCGTAAGTATTCATTAATCGAGCAATATGTCAATTGATTACAATCTAAAATTTCATATATTATTTACATTTGATGAAAGTTTTAATAGGAGCTCACGCTAAGAATCAAAAGTAAGTGATATTTTGTTTTGTCAGATACGATCAGTTCTATTGTATTGCATGTTTAATTCGAAATTATTGAGAGAATTACTGTAGTAATCACATGTAGTTATAATAAATCATGATTTATGCTGATAATTAGATCTCAAATAGAAAATTAAAATTTGTTAAAGGCACAATTTGAAGTAAAATGAAATAGTTTTAATATGCTTAATTTAGTAGCTTATGTGTATTAAAGTAATATAGATTTAATCGATTATGAGATTTTAAAATTTTTTTGATACTTACACACCTACCTTTAATATTACACTGATGTCTGACGAGGTGACTGACAGCAATATATCTCTTATTTGATTCTTATAACGCGTAAATGATTAATTCTAGCCAGTTTGAATATCACACCACAATATCTTGAGACAAAAATTTAGTCTTCGCAAAAAAACTATCGCTCTTATTATATGATTTATAATATCAAAACTAACATTAGTAAAGTTCCAAATACAGTAAAGTGTTACGGTTATTGTGAGACTATAATTTCCTGTGTAAAATGATATTTTTTGTTAACAAGATCAAACCACCTATAGCGATGTGAGGTTTTCGAATTCAAGTTATTCATATATATATATATATAATGTTGTAAAAATAACAACATTTAACACTATTTTTTATCATTGTATTGTACATTAGCTTTTTTCTTTATTATTGTGTAGGCTTAACACACAAAATACTTAGATGAATCTTGCTATATCATCATCCGTTTATAGTCTATACTAATCTATTCAATATCAGCGTAACACATGATTATTATAAGTTTATGCAATTATAATTTTTCAAATAAAATCTAAGAGATTTCTTAGCAGTAGTCCATATCGTGAATCGGCAGCATATCAATTGATGTTATTAGCTATATTACTTGCTATTGAAGTGACCTATCTAGCTTTGTCAAATCAGGATTTTTAAGCGTTAAAAGGTGTTAATAGACTTCTTCTTATTTTAATAAAATTCTTGATAAAAATTATTGTATCCTAAGTTTTCCAAAGAAACAATTGATTATTATATTTTGTATCAGCATAAAAGTATACAAAAACAAAAATCAATATTATTATCCAGCTATATTAGTGATACTTAAGCAATTACACGAAAGATAGGTTAGTATTATCGTATCCCGCGATTAAGTAAGTTCAGTTAATTGTAGATAAAAAAATTCCTAATATTAAAACTAAAAAAATTTATATAAATTATACAATAAAATTATTTTAATACAAAAATTTATATAAATTATACAATAAAATTATTTTAATACAAAAATTTATATAAATTATACAATAAAATTATTTTAATACAAAAATTTAATTTCCTTGCATACTTTAGCAAGGAGAGATCCTGATACATATTAGTTTATGTATTGCGCAATAATTAGCATGGTTTTTGTGATTGATCTGTCTCAGGAGAGAAGTAAATGAATCTCTAGGTATTATAGTGTACTCAAATTACATAATATTTCCTTAGAATTATAGATTTTAACAGAAGATCTATTAAATTTGATGCTCGCGCAGAATAAAATTATTTGTAACAATTCAAATGTTTCGTGAAAAATAAAATGCGTACGCATTAATTATTGGTTACTCTTTTGAAATATAAAGTTATGCTTATATTCACATTACTTTTCAAAGTTTCTAGTCACCTAATTTCCTCGGTAGGAATTTAGTAAAATCTGTATAGTATTTTCGCGCATATCAGAAAAAAAATCATAGAGCATGCAATTACTGGAAGGAAGAATAAAGTAAAATTAAAATCAGATGTTGATGTGCCAATATCAATATATGAGGAAAAATATATACCTAATTTAAATGATTAACCTACATCAAATGTGAATCAAATTGATAGGGCAGTAGTGTCTGTATAGCGAGAATATTGAGTGAACTAATTATTTTAATACTATAAAATAATTATCTGTGTCCTGGTCGTGCGAATTGTGATATATCCAGTGTTGTAACTACAACGTTCATCGAAGCAAGTCTGTCCTATTTTAACATAAAAGTCCAACAAGTCTTGTCATGACTTTAACTTTTTTACTAAAAATTTAAAAATACAGTATAATTGGAAAATAGTTTACTTATAGAAAAAATTTTCTATAAAACATAACTGGTATGTTGAATCAGCGTCACTTTAGATAGGTATTATCTTCTTACAGTAAAAACGATGTTTTTCATTATATGATGGTTTTTCATAACATGATAATTGTATAATCATAGTGTGAAATATAAAGGATTATTACTAGTGGGATGAAATCTCATATTAAGAAAAAATTTAATTTTAATTTATTCGAATCAATGATTAAATTCTTTTTTAAATGAATTGATCGTATTTAGCGTAGCGTCTTTATGGGATAAGATACATTTGTTATCAATAAATCTATTTCATTGAATTCTAATTCTTAATTCTGAACCAAAGTGCAATATTAAGCCATATGTGGTATAAAGTGTTATTTAACCATAGTATATAAACTAAACAGTATTTATAAATTGTCTTATTATGCATGCCATAACAATCCTTACCTCATTTTTAATAAATTATACAAATGTTAAGACTCAGGAGAACAAAACTACAATATTTCCATAATTTGGCATTAGCATTTAGCATGATATACGAGGAAAAATTAATTTAAATATAACAATAATAATATTACACAAATCCCACAATGTATAATGATTTTTTATTCCTCCTAACGAATCAAAAATATCTTTAACATCAATAAATAATTTTTTTAAATTATATTTATTTAAATCTTAAAAATTTTAGATTTATTATTATTAGAATTTAGAATTCTAATAACATAAAAATTTATTTATGTAGTCAAAAATACAAAATTTAATTTCTCAGGCGTTTTAATAGTAAAAATTTTATTGTATTAAAATCAGAATAACTAGATTGCGTAGTATTTCATGAATCACTAAATAAAATTTCTGCTTTATTATTTAATGTATAAAAAAAATTCTATAAAATCATATATAAATGAAATAATTCCATCACCTGTATTTTTGATATAAACAAAATCAGTTGTATCATCACGGCAATAAACAATTTTCATGTTGAATATTATATGTATATCTTCGCCTAACTAACTATATTTTAAAATCATAAAATATACGTAAATTAGCTTTTATACATCTCAACTTTGATTATAAAGTAATATGTTAAATTTTTACTAATTATTTTATATTTTAGCCATTATTTTTATAATTATGTGATAAAAATATATTTTGCTGAAATAGAATCAAAAGCTAATAAATATCTTAATCAAAATAAAATCTAAAAATGTATAGATCTTAAAATATATAAAATATTATCAGTTATATTTTTTACAATTAAATTATATAAATATAATCAAAATGATAGCAGGAAAAAGATAATTAAATAAGAAATTATTATTTCATAATTGGACTTTTAAAATATATTTAATCAACTTACAATTACCAATAATTATATTACCGGCACAATATTAGATATTTTTTCATTTTAATCCAACAATGAAAAACATTATTTATTGCTATATGAATTTATGAAAAATTATAAAAATAAGTACATATTACTTTTTTTTAGCTTTTATATTTTTATAGAGTCTATTACTAATAAATAAGCAAATAATTAGGTCATGTTTTTTTTAAAAATGGCTTTTTGATAAACTATATATATAATTTATTAAATTTTTCTAGATTACCTTATAAAAAGTAATTTAATAAATTATATTTTTTTTAAATATATTAAAGATTTTTTAAAGAAAATTTATATCAAAATTTTTAATCGTAATTTCAAAATATCTCGTATGTAAGATTAAAATATTTAAGTACAAATTTAATGTAATTAAAATATATAATTTGAAGAAAACTTATAATAAGAATTTTTGAAGCCTTGTAAAGATAATAAGTAAATTTACAAAAAAATGTAAAGACTAATAAAATTTCAGAAATACAATGCGCTGTCAAAAATTTATATCCCAAGGGTTGATCTTAAAAATAGATATCTAGAAAATATTAACATAATTCTACATCATATATGTATTTATACATTAAATTTCAGCTAAATTTTACCTATTAAGTCACGGATCATAATTTATTATAACATACTAAGTTTAAACGGGCTTAAAATAAATATTACTAATTTTTCACTATGGATATGTTCAAAAAATATTTTTACTAGCTATTAAATATGATTAAATTCATATATTAAAAAAAGAAAAGTAGGAAAAAAACATCGCGCAAGCGCACTACGAAAACATGGTACTTTATTCATGGTGTTGTTTATTCATAAATTTTTCAAAATAATAAATTGAAAAATCAGAATGGTTTACAACTGTAGCAATAATATAGTTTAGCAGGGAGAAGAATTTAATTCAGTTCGTAATACCAACTGTAGTTGAGAAAAATGGATTTTATATTATCCTATTTTCGTTCCATAAATGCACGATGAATTTTGATTTAAATTATTTAAGTTGCATTCTATATTATTAAAAACATTACTATGTATGATTATAAGTATATCAAAGAATGTTGATAATTCCGGATGTCAAAAAAAAAAATTTAACATAAAAATGTCGATTCAATACTTTGGCAGCTTCAAAAATAAGTAATATGTTGTTCAAGATACGTTCCTAGGCATTATAATTTTCGATTTTATACTTAAAAGTTAAAATATTGAAAAAAGGGAGATAAATTAATACCGGTTAATGTTAAGGATTTCCTCTATAATTTTTTGCACTCTATTTCGAAAATTTATATAAAACAAATGCCAATGACAGCAGACATTTCATAAAAATGCGAATCTCAAAGTTCAAAAAATATTCACTTCTTAACCGCAGCTTCTGTAATTCCACTTAGATGAATTTATGCAAGCGAAATGGGTTAAAACTGACAACATAAAATCGACAATAATGTAATTATTTAATATAACTCTTATAACACTTTTCTCGAGAAGATTTTAAACGCCTTAAAATAATTATTTTTTAAATGAGTATATACGCGAGAGTAAAACATTTGATGGTACTACTCTAAATCGCATAAAACTTAAAAAATCTGCATAAGACAAACCTTTAACGTTAAATCAGCGATTAGTCGTTTAAGCTTTTCTAAGGTGAGATAACTTCCGCATTGACGCAGCAAAAGCGATGCTAAAGAGTTACGAAAAAAGTGTTAAGTACTCATCAATCATTTCGTAACGATGATTGATGAGTACTTAACTGGAGTTTCACATGATTTCTTGTAAGATCAATGATGATTTAATTATTTTATCTTATATATCAAATAAATTTGCATATATAATTTATATTCATAATTTGAAGTTGGTATAATTTTTTTGAAAATATATAATTTTAATAAAAAATAATTTATTGATTTAGCAAAGTTAAAAGAGGTTAGAAACCGAATTCGATAATGCCGATACCTGACATGTCGATTTTGCTAGCATCGCGCATGCTTTATCAAGTTCTTTTTTATTGCATAGTTTTCTCTTGGCCTAAATACCTCTTCATGTATCATTAAATTCATGTGATAAAAAATCCATTAAAACTTGAACATATGTGTCTAATTATGTTATGTTAGAAAATACATAGAAATATATGAAAATTGTAATATATTTTACATAAAATTTGATACTTATTTATATAATTATTATTTAATAGCAAGTACTGAATAATAATAGTGTTTTTAAAGTAAATATAGTTTTTCAAAATTTTAGATACTAGATTTGTTTAATAGAAAGCTGAAGAAATCACTTTTAATAAATTAAAGTACTTGGTTACGATTTCAATACATTATTTGAAATTGAGCTAAATATTGACTAATTCGTACAGCAAAAACTTGGTCAATTTTAATTAGAAAGAATCACTCTTAATTAAAAATGGTAAATTTACCAACTATCAAATGAACTTTGAAGCCATAAATGTGAATATCACGCAGAAAAACAAACAAAATGTTGATTGGGTTCATGCAATTTATTTTCTAGAAATCTAAACAATTTGATTAAAAATCATTTTGACATTCAGATAAATTGGTGAAATTTCATAAGTAGATTTTAAATTAATTAAAATAGAATATCAATCACATATATTAAGAAATTTTGATATTATTTTTTTTCTGAAAATAATTTAAATGAAACGACAGTTTATTTATATTAAATATTTTTTATTCTAATATAAATGATAAAATTATTTATATTAAAGATTTTTTCTTCTAATATAACTGATAAAATTATTTATATTAAAGATTTTTTCTCCTAATACAAATGATAAAATTATTTATATTAAAGATTTTTTCTTCTAATATAAATGATAAAATTATTTATATTAAAGATTTTTTCTTCTAATATAAATGATAAAATTATTTATATTAAAGATTTTTTCTTCTAATATAAATGATAAAATTATTTATATTAAAGATTTATAATTAGAACAAGAAATAAAAAGTAACAAGCGTTTTTTTAATCATCCAAATCTTAATTAAAACGCTTAAGTTCATGTTTGATTAGATTTAAAATAATATAATCAAAATTATACAAATGAAGGCTGTTTAAAAAATAAAAGCGATAGAAACATCTAGAATCAACAGTAATTTTATGTAATAGGACTTGATGAAAACTTTAATGTTTCGAATACGCAAGTAACAACACGTTTTAGTTAAAAACGAAAACGACATTTCACGATCCCTCTCGAGGAGACAGCTGATATTTACTAGCAATTAATTAATGGTGCTTACGTAACCATAAGTAGCAAAAGTAACTATCCATAATTAGTATTTAGAATTTAATAATAAATTATAATAGATTAAGTAAACTCAAAAATCTCTAAGGTCACAAGAACTCGGTAAAATTACATAAATATGCTCAAATCACCACATACGTGCGGAGTATATGTCGTTACATCTGCATCCCAAGTATACGTCGTTACATGTACATGCCTTTAATTTACATGCCATTTATTAATTGTTTATTCTAGAATACTAATATATGTCAATAAAATCTATAGTTTTATACGAAATTAAAATTATATATTAAAACTTGATTTGTCAAAATAAGATGTTTTATACAATTTAAAACAAAATAACGCCCTTGAGTTTAAAAAGTATGTGCATTATTAATACTAAAAGTGAAAATAAGGTATCAAGATTACCGTGAAAGAAAATTCATTTAAAATAATTTTATTATATTAAGACGAAAATATGATTTATAAGTAAATTTATGTAACAAATATATGCTGCAAAAAAGCCATTTTATGGAGATATAACAACTTAAATTATACTAATTCAAAAAATATCAAAATTATCTGTAGATTATTAGTGCTTTAAACAAATAAAAAAATATTAGATGTGATTTCAACTCTTATTGATCTAATTTATGATGAATAATTAATTAATTTTATTTATAAGATTTATTAACAAAAGTTAATGATAATAGTATAAAAATAGCCCCAAAAGAAATTAGTGACACTACAAATAACAATAAAGAACATAAGGACAAATTTAATGCTATATTTGCTTTTATCAAACATAACTAAAACTCAAGGGAGTATAAATATAACATATGGATTAAAATAAAATTAAATCGTAGACAACCAGTCAACCTGCTGTCATTTATTATAACAAAATTTACATATTTATTTAAAATAACTGTGTAAAATACTTTAGTAAGATTAATTGATTATCATAAGTAGTAGTAAATAAATATAGAAACAACGAGCTTAAACCAGACAAAAACTGATAAAATGATGTAGCCGAAAATTGCCGACAAAGGCGTAATCCACAGCTGTTAAAATAGCGTTGACAACTTATAAAGGAGTTTCATTTGAAATTTGTATTAGGACCACTCATAGTTATATTCTAAAATTTTTTTATTATGATTTTTGGTGAATATAACGATACAAAGTACCAAGAAACATCGAATAACGATTTAAATGTTAATGAAAAAGTAATACATATACATTTTATTAATACACCTATTTGAAAATATACTTGAAATAATAATTGTATTTATAGAATAATCAACTATTATTTTCATGCATAAAAAATAATTTAACATTATTGAAAGCTCAAATACGTGGAGGTGTAGATATTAATGTAAGGTTGTAGTTTTAATAACTATAATTAATTAATCTATAGCCTACTGTTGGTGCTGTACCCTTATGTATTGCATCATTCTATGGATCAACATCAGTTGTAATGGAGTTGATATTAAATGGTGCTAATGTAAATGTAAAAGATAGTGATTGGATGACACCACTTCATTGGGCATGTCTTGGTGGACATCCTAATATAGTTGATATACTAATTCAACATGGCGCTGATGTTAATCGCCGTGATAAACATTGGCGTACACCTATGCATTGTGCTGCTATTAATTTTAAGCCTGATTGTATAATGAAAGTATCTGTAAAGTTATTCAAAAACTTTACGGCAGCTGATCGTCAAGGATGGACACCACTACACCATGCATGTTACCATGGAAGTATATCTGTTGCTAAAATCATGATGGCAGAGAAAAATCTTATAAATATGGGAGATAGAAAGGATCATAGACCATTACATTTGGCATCCTATTGTGGTTACAAGTACATAGTATTGGATTTAATAGAGCAAGGAGCAGATTGTAATATAACGGATAAACGGGTATAATTCTTTTTTTGTATAATATATAATGTAATATATATATATAAAATTTATTGTAGCTAATTGATATTTATAATTTGAATAATATTTTTTCATTTAATTGATATATCTTAAATAATTACCATATAAACTAAATTCAAATAACAATCATATTTAAAGAAATTTATAATTTTAACGTAAATTCTTATTAAAATTTACACCTGAAACACTTATAAATCCTTTAGGTTCTCTGGAATGTTAAAATCGCTTTTTTACTTTATAGTTTGTACTATTTTTATGTAATAATGCTTTATTAAAATGGCATATTCAATTATAAGTAGTTACACTGATTCATATAGTTATATAGTTTTGTGATTATTCTTTTTTATTAAGCAAAGTAGCGCTTTAAAGGTGATCCACTTTTATTTTATTTAGATGATTAAGTATGAGTTTGCTGATTGTTTCCTAAAGCGAAAATTTATATTATTATTATCAGGGAAATTTATCACCCGAAAATTTTAATTATAATTGAGTAAAACGTGAGTGTTTTATTATTTTGATGATAAAATTATTTTAATAAAATGACAAGTGCGCAATCTCAAAAATTAATAGTCCGAGATCCCAGGATCAGAATGGTCCATTATTTTTTTTTGTAAACGACCTAACATGATTTACGATTTTATTTAATGTGACTTGGAGTAGAGTTATGTTTATATAATGAATTTAAGTTATTAATTTACATTTATTCATTTTCATTTATAAATTGATTTCTTTGCATTTATAAGCACAAAGTTTTAAAAACGTAAAAGTGTATTTGCTTTTATGGATCTAAAATTTATAACTTTGTACTCGCTCTAGTTAAGAAATTACAAAAAAATTATTTTATTCGTATAGTAGTAAAATCTTTTCTTTTGTCTAGAAAATTAAATTTCTTATTCTTTATGTTTCTGTATAGTAGTCGATATATCTTGAAAAAATTGGAAAATTTTCTATTCATTCTAGATCATCATTTTTTGCTTTTTATAATAAATAGAATTCTAAGAAGGTTTTGAGTTATGATAAATCTGTATTTTTTATAAAAGTATCTTCTAGGATACTTTTAATATTATTATGGTGACATTTTTTAATATTATTCTGTAATTTTAATATTAAATCGATTTTCTGAATGACTAAAAAATTTTTTTAAAATTACAATTTTAAATAGCTTAGAATCGTCTGTTTTATTCTTTAGTATATATTATTTTTATATATTTGTTTGTGGAATAAAAATTTATAAGAACATCCATCCTTGCCCGCTACTCTACTACTAAAAATTTTTAAATACTTCCGTACTTTAAATATACAGAGTATGGTGTTCAGTTTCTTTACCAAAAATATGTTATAATTACTCCATGATGTCATAAAGTTCACTACCACAAAATATTCATCTCATACGCCTATTCTTTTGAAATGTCTCTAATATATATATTTAAGATGCAAACTTTATTTCTTCGTTGTATATGTCTAGTCTGTATTATAGGAGAACTATCTAAATTCTTTGAATTAAAAATTTCCTACATTATACATGATACATGATACATGATAATTGTTAAATTTCTTTTAACTTTTTTTTCGATAATGATCTTGTCACTGTTGCAATAAATTTAGTTGAATTTGAAAAATATGTTATCGCTAGATAATAATAAAAATCCAAATTAGAATACGGAATTTTTAAAATTTTTTAAAATAATTTTTTAGAATTTTGGGATTTAAATATAGTATTATCTGTTAAACTTTAAATTATATTTTAGTTATTTTTATAGAAACCTATTTTTTGAAAATAGTTGAATGAAATTTTTATTTCATAAAATAAAAATTTTTTAAATAGTACTGTCAAATAACTTTATTAGCATTCAGTTAAAATTCCTTTTTTGATACTATGCATAATGCTTTAGCATGTTACTGTAATATCTGTTACAATCGGTACTTGTAAAAGTTCAAGAGTCTATGATATATATAGCTTAATATTTTTTAAAGAAATTTTAAATAGCATTAAAACATGCAGAGTAGTGGGAATAGTAAAGAACTTTATATCCTGTAAAATCGACCAATTCTTAATCATGTATGCAAGCATTATTTTAAATAAGCATTGTAACATTATTCCCATGATTTGAGGAAGCAACTTTAATTTCGTTTAAACAAGATTGTAGCTCTTTTCCATTGATAGCTTTATTACGTACCTTAAGAAATTAGAGATTATTCCCTGTCACTGCAGAAATAACTGACATATTTCTACTTTGAGGCTATGATACATTAATTTGTTTTTTTATAGTTACGAGGTCAAACCCCTGGCACAGCTTATTTAACTGTGAAGTTCAAGTTGATCTAAATTATTCTATTGAACGCTGTAGGCACCTCAACGGAGTTAATCATCAAAACTAAACCACACACACCAGCTCCGACTTATGATTCTGTGGTCGTGTGGAAATTTAACCAACTAAGCAGAATCTTTTTAGGGCGACAATCACTTCTACACTATACATCTATTATTATACATCTATTATCTATACATCTATTATTATACATCATCTATCATTATACATCTATTATCTATTATACATCTATTATTATACATCTATTATCTATTATACATCTATTATTATACATCTATTATCTATTATACATCTATTATTATAGATCTATTATTATACATCTATTATTATACATCTATTATTATACATCATCTATTATACATCTATTATTATACATCTATTATTATACATCTATTATACATCTATTATTATACATCTATTATACATCATCTATTATACATCTATTATAAATTTGCACTATAAGAATCACCTAAACGGAGGCAGAAATTTACTCCTAGTGCATCAACACTAGATTTTATTCTTCCTCACACTACTAGAATGAACTATATATTTTTTTTATAGAAACATGAAATTACCATAGTGTTCCTACTAAATTCGGATTAAGAGATACAAAAGGCCGGGAAAATTTAGCGGCACCTTGCCTAGAACTCGTGACCATGAGGTTAGCGAGCACTAGCTTATACCATTAAGCCATGCGTCAGTTCGTGCATTATTTGTTGCTTGGTCACAAATTGGAAGTTTATTTCTTTTTGTTATCTTTTGAATTTTAAAACTGACTTCATTAAGAATAAAAAATTTTTGTCGATGAATAGTCTTGTTTCATCTTTTGATATAATCATATCTTTTTAGTATAGTTGACAGACTATTTCTACTTTTTGATAGATGATGCAAAATTTTTTAATCATCTATCGATAAGGTAAACTTTTTTTGAAATTATACCTTAGTAAATTTAGTGTACTAAAGGAACAATTTTCGCCCAACCACTAAAAAGTTAGTTTTTTTTTGAATTTGTAAAAGCTTTGTTCTACGATAACCACCTCTCTTATCTGTTTCTATTTTTCCTATTTTAAGACAAGATTTACAATCGTTAAAAAATTTAGCTAAAAGACACAATAAACTTGATATAAAAGTTTGCAATATTTAATTTAAAAATTTAATTGAGAATTCTCCCTCTTAATTTAGATGAAATTTACAGTCTTATAATTCAACTAATTATATGCACGAATCACGTGTATGTAAGAACATTTGATATCTCAGATTGATCATTCTGATTTTTTTCACTAATATTTTTTTTTATGTTATTCTAAATGTTTATGAATTTTATAAAAAAAATTATTAAGATTTTATAAAAAAAATTATTAAGATTTTACAAAAAAAAATTCATCAAATTTTACTTCAGCAAGATTGATCGTTAGTTACGAGATAGATCGAAAAACTCTGTATTACGCAAATTAGTGCTAAAACTATTTATAATAATTTTCAATATTTTGAAATAAAAACGGATAAATTTAACTCATCAACACTCGGTAATACTCGGTCACAGAAATTCTTCAATGGTATGTTATTGCCTGACTCTTAAAATTAACAGTCTCGCCTATTGTTTCTTCAATATTATTTTGATGATTTTTTATATAATAAAAATTCATTCATTTTTATATAACCGTTCGTAATACTTCGGTTGGCGCTATTTTACTGAATTTTTATTTTCCAATTGGTCATTTATATTAAAAACTTTGACGTACATTCAAAATAGGCACTCCTGAACGACTGGGGTTCGTGCGTTATCTCCAGCTAATTATCTAATCCACATTAAGAGCGAAAAAATACAATATAATTCATATTTAAATTGTATAAAATTCGGATATTTGTTCTGACATATTGTTAATTACAGATATTAATATATTGTTAGTTGCAGATATTAATATATTGTTAGTTACAGATATTAATATATTGTTAATTACAGATATTAATATATTGTGATAAATTTCTCGCCATAAAAATTCATCCAAATGGCTAGGTAAAGTTATTGTCTGAACATCCCCCATTCTTTAAAACCACTGCTTACAATTTTTCAAATAGCGTTCAACGAAAAATATTTATGTACTCACGTATTAGATGCTTTGAAATTAATGGAAGGGTTGATAACAAAATGTCGATGTGGTGAGATATCTTTTATATTGTGGTACAATGGCAATTTATCAATGTGAATAATCGATCCTGGTTGTATAAATCTTTTTATGCTACGGAGAAGAGTACTTTTAGTTTTATATTCTAAGAAATAATTTTTTGGCTATACAATCATAACCATTGAAAACCCAACGTTGGTTAGGCCACCTACAAAAATTAATTTTAGCTTTCGTTATTTTTAGCTTTCGTTATTTTTAGCTTTCGTTATTTTTAGCTTTCGTTATTTTTAGCTTTCGTTATTTTTAGCTTTCGTTATTTTTAGCTTTCGTTATTTTTAGCTTTCGTTATTTTTAGCTTTCGTTATTTTTAGCTTTCATTATTTTTAGCTTTCGTTATTTTTAGCTTTCGTTATTTTTAGCTTTCGTTATTTTTAGCTTTCGTTATTTTTAGCTTTCGTTATTTTTAGCTTTCGTTATTTTTAGCTTTCGTTATTTTTAGCTTTCGTTATTTTTAGCTTTCGTTATTTTTAGCTTTCGTTATTTTTAACTTTCGTTATTTTTAGCTTTCGTTATTTTTAACTTTCGTTATTTTTAACTTTCGTTATTTTTAGCTTTCGTTATTTTTAGCTTTAGTTATTTTTAGCTTTCGTTATTTTTAGCTTTCGTTATTTTTAACTTTCGTTATTTTTAACTTTCTTTATTAAGGATTCATCAATATGGACATATATCGTTATGTCTACCAATTTTTTATTTGATTTTAATCAATCTCTATAATAATGATACCATTGAATGACAGATTTTTTGCTCAACGAAAATTTCTCTGTATCTCGAAAAATGGTCATTTGGTACTATACGAGTAGCAATTGCAAATATAATCTTTTGGAATTTTCAAGATAACTTCCTCTATAAATAAGATTTTTGTTATGAGCTGAACATTTTTATACATTTTCTAACCGATGTTTTATGATGGTCATTTCCCTTGCATAATTCTCGCATTTAGGTGGAAAAGATCTAATAATATTTTTTCTTTCATATAAAAAATTGCATTTTTATCTAAAGATGTTATGGAAATAAAAAAGTCAAAGCTCATTTTGGTGGATTAAAAAGCCGCTTAATTCTTTAATTTTTTTATAATCCGAAACCACAGTCATTTAGGTGTTCAAACAAGTTTGTGTCTTTTCTCATTAGAATGTATAAAATTTTCTATCCTTTAAAAATTTATAATAAATTTTCATATGCTGGTTTCTAAGAATAATAAAATAGTTACATTCAAATATCTGAGTTTTTTAGACTCAGATATTTATTTTTTTATTAATTTAATTCCATTGAAGATTAAATAAAACTTATCGAATAAATTTTTTAATTTGTGACAGCGCATAAATTATCAATAATATGGCAATTTGTCATCAAAAAGATTGAATTAAAGGAATTGTGAAATTACTGTGATTTTAATAATTTGAATTATTTTTAAAATTACATATAATTTGTTTATCCGTTCTCTGATTTTTGAATGAACTATAACAATGAATAGTAAGGTAGTTATTTTAAAAATTAATCTTCTAACTAATATGTTAGAAAGTTGTAATATTTTGCGAATGATCCCATTCTAAAAATCAAGAATAGAGTAATCACCTTCGTTTTGTATTTATTTGACAATGTTTCTACAATAAGTATCCCCCTTATTGTTACTGATAATTTATCTCAATTATCTAAAATTCTGGAACACTTCGACATCAAAACTTATTAGAATAAACGAGGATGAATTAAAGAATTAAACTAATTTAATGATTGGGAATATACGATACGAAATATCCAGAATGAAACTTAAATATCTTTGAATTTTCAATAATTGATAATTGATAATTGAAACGTATACAAATTGATCTTTATATTCATTTTGTTGTATAAAAGTAATAACAAATTTTTAATTAAAAAAAATTATTTAGAGAATTCGCAGTTATAATTAGTAAGTTACTTTACAATCATCACACCTAGGGTATCAATGTATTGGTGCTATTTAAAAGATAAGTTATAATTATTTAGCTAGCTATATATTATTTTAAAAAATATTATATATTATTTTAAAAAAATATTATATATTATTTTAAAAAAATATGCATGTTTATTGGATAGAATTAATAATTTAAGTATTATGTGAATTTTTATTCTCTTAAATGGAAATGATTGGCATTTTATATTTTCAAAAATTAATAATTATTTTATAAAAAATATTTCTTTGTCACAACGAAATACATTAATGAAAATTATATTTGTAGACTGTAGAAAATAAAATTTTGTAGTAATATATAGGTTTCCATTCTTGGACTAAATTTACGTTATCTATATTTATTCGAACTCTAACTAAATACATAATTTGTTTATTATTTTAAATATATAATTTATTATTTTAAATTATACAATTTATTATACTATTGTAAAAATAACTTTATTTATACATTCTATTAATAAATTATTATTATTACAAACTAACATTTGTATATTATAGGGTTTCACACCATTACACGCAGCAGCATGTAATGGACACCATATTATCTGTGAAGAATTATTGAAGCATCCAGATATATGGGTTAATGCTCCAACAAAAAAAAATAATACAGCCTTACATTTTGCTGCCCGCTCAAATGATCATAGCACAATTGACGTATTATTGAAAAGTGGAGCTGATGTTACCATATCAAATAATAGAAAGCAAAAACCGATACATTGCTTGTGTTATGATGATACAGACACTTCAAATTTAGAATTATTTTTACCATACGGTCATTTGGATGTACAAGATGGAAATGGTATGACTTCGTTGCATATTGCTGCTAGAAAAGGTATGGTAGAAGCGGTTAAGATGTTACTTTCCTATAATTGTGACCCTAATGCATCAAACAACTATGGAAATACACCACTTCATCTTGCTGTATCCTATAACCATATTGATATCATTGATTCTCTCCTACTAAACTATAAAAATAAAGTTGATATAAACATGTAATTTATATATTGATATATATTATGATGATTCTATCTATATATTATGATATATACAAATATAATTTTGTATATTTAGACGAAACAAACAAGGTATGACTCCATTGCATATTGCTGTTATTACAATGAACTATGCTGCTGTTAAAAAATTACTCAATAAAAAAGCTTCAATATCTTTACAAGATTGTGACTGTAATATGCCAGTACATTCGTTGATTAGCTCACCACTCTTAAAATGGCACCTATCTGGTAGTAATGTAGTCAATAATGCATCATCACTTCTGTAATAATATTTGATTTTATTTAAATCCACTGATTATTTTTTTATATTTATTTCTAAGAATCTACAGAAAAATTAATAAAATAAATTTGAAAATATATGCATTATAATTTTAATGTATTTATTTTTGATTATATATATATATATATATTAAGATAGATAAATTTTGATAGATATATAGATAGATAAATTAGATATATATATAGATAGATAAATTAGATATATATATAGATAGATAAATTAGATATATATATATATATATATATAGATAGATATATAGAGATACATGATATTTATTGAGATTAAATATTATCATTTTTTTTGAAATCAATGAGTGAGATTTATCTTTTTACTTTTATAATAAACACTTCATATTAACCATTTCTTTTAGTAGTTATGAAATATTTTTCAAATTAATCGATCCTGCAACAAGTTTGAACGCAAAAAATTCTCTTGGACAGTATTTTTTCTAATAAAATATAATACTTTAATTGTTTCTATAGAACACCTTTACATCTTTCAATTATGTTTGGATTATTAGATTGTGCAATTATATTGTTGTCTCAATTAAATGCTGATCCATCAATTTGTGATAACAATGGAAGGAATGCTTTGCATTATGCAATGATCTTCAATATTGATAATGAAATGTAAGCTTTATTTAATTTGTGCTATAGTAATTAATTCTTATTTTGATAGAATTATTAATAGTCTATTCACAAATAACTCATGCTTTGTACAAGATAACTATCATTATACACCATTACACTATTTATTGCAATATTATAAAGATGATGATATTGCATCAAAAGTAATATAAATATTAGAAGAATCTAGTATTTGGCTTATTTGCAAGGGCAAACAATTTTATAGTTAATTTTTCCAGATATTAATACTTATTTTATTTTTATCAATAAAAATAAACTTAAGTTTTTTTAAGATTAGTAGAAATATTATTTTTTTGAAGAACATATTTTTTTTCGGAATAAGAGTCGTCATACCTCGGTATAAAATAAGATTAATTTGAATTATCTAATATTAATTTAATATCACTAGTTTTCTGGGTTGATCGAATAATATTTTATTTTCCTGTAGATGCTCAATTTTTTTAAATGAGATCGATCTTTAGATGTTGTGAAGGAGCATAATTGATGGTGAAGTCTGAATTTTATGAAGTTGATGCATATTTGCATTATAAAAATGACCTTAATCATCTCTTGTATTTTATTTAAATTTTAAAAATATTGAAAAAATTGTGTAAAGTTCAATTCTTCCACTAGTCGGCATTAATCTCCCACCGAATTTCACCGGCGCTAGATTATTACTTTAATTTTTAAAAGTAACTTACTCGGCTTCTGTTTCCTCATGATTTTTTAAATAATTTTTCATTATATATATACTCAGTGGAAAATTAGTGTATTTTTTATAATATCAATTGTAATACATCGGTCGATGTTATATTGAATGATGTATTTTTAAATTCATATTCCTCGTTTATACCAAAAAATTAATTTCAAAATGTCATATATATGCGCTTAATGCAATCATATAGCTTGTAAGAGCAAAATTTTTACGAATTCTTCTAAATATTCGTTCGGCGTTATATGATCAAATCATCCCTTTTTGTTAGTCATTGAACGCTTTTTCCTTTTAAAAGCACTCCCATGAGGCCAACATTCGCCGAACTTTTGAAGAAGCTTGCTAAATTCGACAAATTATACATCCGAACAAAGTAAATTTATAATATAATTAAAATCAGAGATATTCAGTATAGTTTAAAATTAGATGATTTAGCAATTGCTTTTAAGTAAGACCATAATATTTTTCAGATTTTTTTGTAAATTCATAATATTTTTATGCATAATAAGAAACTTTTTCGAATTATGATTATAAACACATGTCATAATTTATTATACCTTGCTCAGAAAGAATTTGATTTTCGTTTAATAAATCATTTAATGCTCCAAGTACAACTCGTCAAAGATAGAATAAAAATATGAGTTGAACAGTTCGAGGTGAGATCAACATTATTCTGAACTCTATCTTGAGCAATTAAAGAAACTATTTTGTTCTTTTACGATCTATTAATTTTTTTAGAATAATAAAAGTAATTTTGAATCTAAAAGTGCCAGCAATAGCATTTATCTTGCTGAAATCTCTTTTCACATTTTCTATTTGCACAAATGCTAGAAATTTAATAATCTAAAATTTGGAAATTCAGGATATTATTTTGATGCTTTTTTTGAAGCAATATATCGAGAAAGCTTCAAATAAACCATAATTTATCTTTTTAACGGAATTCAAATGAAATTATTGTAGTTTTCCTAAATATATTCACTCAAGATGTGAACTAAAGGTAATATTTTTCAGGATATTTTTCAGGATATTTCTCAGGATATTTTTAAGAATATTTTTCAGGATATTTTTAAGAATATTTTTCAGGATATTTTTAAGAATATTTTTCAGGATATTTTTAAGGATATTTTTCAGGATATTTTTAAGGATATTTTCAGGATATTTTTAAGAATATTTTTAAGAATATTTTTCAGTATATTTTCAGGATATTTTTCAGGATATTTTTAAGAATCTTTTTAAGTATATTTTTCAGTATATTCTTAAGGATATTTTTCAGGATATTTTTCAGTATATTTTTAAGGATATTTTAAGGATATTTTTCAGTATATTTTTCAGGATATTTTTAAGAATACTTTTCAGGATATTTTTAAGAATATTTTTCAGGATATTTTTCGGGATATCTTTCAGAATATTTTTTAAAATATTTTACCGTGAGTGGTATACAATTGGTAAAATTCCTTTGGTACAACTTTAATGTGCCCTCGGCAATCCATACGTCCGTGTTATTGAGATGACACATAATTAGTCGTGTAGAACAAATATTATCATATCTTATGATAAATACTCTGAGATTCATAAGTGCAAAATGAATCGTTTTTAAGAGTGGATGGATTATTTTCATTTTGATTTGTATCGGCGCTAACGTTAATTTTCGGTATTCTGAGTAAATCTGTTGGATGTTTTTATCGATATCAAATGGATTTCGCTAATCTGTTATCCATATTTGACAATCAATAAACTTTATTAGTAGGGTGTTAAGTTTAGTTGAGCAATGTTTGTGATTTTTCCATTACATATCTAGATGTTATGTGCTGAAATAAGTGACAATAAAATCCATTCTCTCCAATACTTTCTATTTGATCGCCGGAACCAGTAATTAGTCTTCCTTTGCCAGACTTATTGTCACACCTCCACTACAATTGACTTGACGAAGTTTCTGTTTACGACATACTAGAATTTCTTATAAATAATTTTTTTTTCTACCATAGTATAGTCTCTTTTTAACATTATTAAAAGCCATCCTACTATTGTAAAAACAATACGTGCGCATGCACTTGCAGAAAATTTTCGCGTTATTAAGCACTCTATTAATCTTCTATTCAATCGATACGAACTTAACTGGATTTAACAAACTCCTTTAGATTAGTCACGGCTTAATGTACAAAGCCATATCCTAATTAACTAAGTAAATTATAACCGGATCATATGTCAGAATTTTTAATTCATCCTCTTTCGATGTAGGTGGTTTTAATATTTATAAGAGTAGGAGCATCTTTCTTCTAACTTTACACCATGAAAACTCTTCCTTCCTAATCCACACCGCCAACTATTAAGAGACTTTGTCCCTGTAGAATTCTACATACACAACCTTTCTTTTACAAAATCGACTAACGTCAATCCGGGACTTTATTCCGAGCCCACCAGTTTTGTTTGATTTTGAGGGAGGTAGCTTAAACAAAAATTGGGAATAAAGTCACCTAAATCAACAATCTTTGCGACGAAACAATAAGGCATTCTTTAGGAAAGAAAGATTACTCAGATGCACCAACACTCCAAAAATAAAGAAATTTGAGGAACTCGTATAACGAAAGTTTAGATGGGCAGAAAAAACAGTTCTTTCCTTAATATTTTTCTTTTCTACATGATATGACAGAATAGCTAAAAGTGCGCCAATAAGCACACTTATTTCTTGAGTTTAGCTTCATTGGACTTGATGTTGGAAGAAAGTCAAGTTTTTAGAAAATATACTGAAACTATTCGATGATTTTTTTAAAATCATCAAGTTATAGATAACCAAGATTTTCAAGAGTGCATGAGTCAAAAAGCGTGTCGCGAGAAACACTAAACACGTGATTACCGAGTATCGCCGACAGGATAAGTTTTGATCTTTAACCGAAAAATTATATAGTGTAAAATGCTAATCTAATGTATCAGATCATATATACACAGAAATATTTAATTTTAAATTTCTATGAGAAAGATTTATTCATGGAATTATTCATATTGGATATGATGAACGAGAATTCACGAATTTTTTTGTATAAATTTTTATTATAAATGGACATGGTAGATTTAAATATTTTTTTATCCATGTAAAATATAAAGTCATTTTTTATACTTTAAGAGTTAATCTATATTTCTTTGTTATTAAATAGTAATAGTTTTCACGTTGTTTAATAATACATAAATGATTTTTTATTTTTACTACCGGGTTTTGCATCCAAACCCGGATTTGTGAACAGCCAAACCCGGATTTATAAACAACCGAACCCGGATTAGCTTGAATCTTAATAAAACGCACTTAAATACAGAAAAAACGCACTTTTAAGTTTTAATTTTATAAAAAAAAGATTGTAATGTACTGTAGAATATTAAATTATTTCTAAATTGTTAGTTTCTTAGTATATCTTGTTGAGTATAACATTGACCAAGGAAACTTTTACAATGTTGGAAATAACTTTTCAGATTACTTTCAGTAACGCTATTCGAAGCATCTTTCATCCTAGTTATCATCAATTCTGCCTTGAATTAGGCCTCCTCTTCTTACAAATGATTTTATTTGCGAAAATACTTCTTCACAAGGATTAAGAAAAGGGGAATATCTCGGCGAATAGTGTATTTTGTAATCATAATCATCATAAAATTGAGGAGTTTAATGATGAAAACTGACGTTATCCATAACTATTATAAAATCTTTATCCCCTAATATCTCTTTTGGTTTTGCCAAAAACTCGCGGAATGTATCCCCATTAACACTAGCTGATATTGCTTCACAGTGTATGAAATTAACAGCATTAACAGCTAAAATCATTGTTACGTTATTTCCACTGCTGTTAGAGAGAATTGGGTTTGGTGTTTGGTCTCTCAAAGCCCGTCCATGATTTCTTAACATATGCAATGAAAAGGGGCTTTTATCTACATAAACAAGGTTTGTATATCTTTTTTCAATCGGAATTCCAGTGTACCATTCGGCGTACAACTTTCTTTCCAATTATACTGAATCACAGTTTCGACTAATTGGAATTGGTCTTACCATTTTAAATGTTATATTCATTTTTTTCAACCATCTCAATACAGTCGATGGGTGCACCTCGAAATTTAACTTTTGAATCATACAATCTATTGTTATTGTACAATTGTCACCAATTAGTTTAATTAATGCAGCTTTTATTTCTTCGTTAAAAATTAAAGTTTTACTGCCGCCTTTTTTTCTTTTTTCTATCTCGCCGGTAGAATTATATATTTTTATAATGTCATTCACCGTCGATTTCGCTATATTTAAAACACGTGAGGCTTCTTTTTGATTGAATTTTTCATCGATTACCAATCTAATGACGTCTTCACGTTTACTGTTTGAGTGTTGAACTTGTTTACCCATTAGTATAAAAAACATGTGTTACAGCTTCTCCTAAAATCCGAATCCTTAAAAAGTAATCCGAGCCAATCCGGGTTTGACTGTTCGAAAATCCGGGTTTGGATGCAAAACCTGGTAGGTAGAGATAATTTGATTTATTTAAATATAAAGTAAAAACTATGATAGGTTTGGATGTGAAGTTCAAGTTTGTCTGACTTGCTCTACTGCACGTTGAAGACACTGTAGCGGAATAGCTTCGATCGTAATTAATGTCACTAAAATCCGGCTTAATATTTTCTTGTGATTCACTAATCATAATCATTATTTGAAGACTATCACTTCTATCATTATTATCGGACATAGGTTATATAGAAGTTACGTCAAAGAGATAGGAATCAACTCCTACTAAGTAAGTACTCGATTTCACAATTCCATATGATTTCCTTCCACTAACTGCATGATCAATAATTTTTTCTAGAAACACGTGATTACAATAATTTTTATATTAACATCTGATCAAGGCATAAAAAATAACTGCATCAGTAATTTTAGCGGATTTTCAAATTCGCAACCGGACGAACAACACTTACTTATACTGATAAGCTATATGTTGGCTTATGTCTTTTATTTGATATCGAGTTGTGACGTCAAATAATGTATAATATATACATTTTTCAGTCTGCTTATTGCTTATTGCATATTGCTTATTAGGGTTTTTGTGATCGTATTACCTCACAACAAATTTTTTAATTTGTTAATTTGTTAATTTTTATTTGTAGCTCTTTGTTCTCTGGGATGTTATTAGGCGATATTATGTAATTATTGCACAAAAAACGATATTATACACCATTGAAATTTCTTTTAAGATTATGACGCATTCAAATATTCACTTTTACATTTTCAAGTGACTAAAATTTTATCAGGGTCTAACTTAGATTCACTAAGCGTGGTGTTAAATTGAAAATTTAGCTAGATTTTTAAGGTGTTGCTATTTCTATTATTATGGCTATCTCTAATATTAATATTGCTATTACTATATAAAATTTTACGAATTAAGCATCGTTTGAAAGCACACCAGAATTAGGTTTTATTGTAATCAACAAAAAAAAATAAGAATTCAAGACTTTTAGAATATTCCTAATGAGCTAATAAAAATTTTTTAGTTGTTTGTTTACCATGTATCTTTAAAGTTCTGAAATTTTTACATGTTTCAATAATCTTTTTTATTTCCAGTTATAACAAATATCATGAGAATTTAAAGAATTGAGTATATTCCAAATAAGTCAAACGATATTTTAATTTTAAGGGAGCTATTTAAATCACACTTTTCATATACTTACATATTAAGTCACACAACGAATAAGATTCCACGTTTTTTAAAATTTGTTTGTGCGTGGATTAAATTGTATACATTATAAAATTATTTTTTATTGTAAATAATTCAAAACTTAAGATTGAATCTATAATTATTGTTATTTTTTTACTATGTCTCACTGTTTTCTATTTCTTTGATAAAAAGCTTATAGAATGAATCTATCTTCGACTGATTATTCCCGATAACACGAAATAATAGCCGCTTCTGAGATATTCTGTAGTACTTTAATTTGGAAGAAATAAATTCTTTTAACTAAAACAATTACCATTAGTGTACTTTTATTTTATTCATCTCAGTTAATGACTTTGTTAAATTTATCATATTCTGTATGTAACTTATTTTTTTGCACCAAAATTATAAGTTCCTCAACATCTATTTATTCACTTTGAAAAAAATTATCATTTTTAAGATATAATATATTTGAAAAATAATATAATATATTGTTCTATAATAGCTTGTAGAAATTGTTGTGTGGATAGTTTATTACGTGACCTCACGTAGCATTTACTTTACATGAATACTCTGTGGGTAAAACTAAGGTGTTTATTTCATCACTAACTTCCGGAATTTTAACTGTGGTGGAACCTGTCTTAATTTGTTTATTAAAAAATAATTTTTAACATTCTAAAAGAAATTAAAAGAAATTAAAAAATCACCGATTTAAGTTATTGTTTTAAAAGGCCATGTGAACAGACCTATACGTCATATTACTTGTATGTTGTTTAATGTGAGAAAAATTCAATTAAAAATTCAACATTTTAATTATAATGTTCATTTTACTTTATGTTTCCTAGAAGAAGCAGTATTTGATATCGTCTGATATTATATAATTTACAATTTTTTAATGTAGCGTCACTTTTGCATCCCCTTGAGTTTCGTCTTATTAAATTAATAATTTTACCTAGTTTGCATGTTAAATGTGAGTGTCTCTTTGATAAATGACAAATTTTCCTTACATACTAATACAGAAACAAATTCATATTCTTTTAAATATAAAGTTACTTTAGTAATTTAATTTCTTTCGATCTACTTCATCTTATAATATTCTTAATTAATTGAAAAAATTTAATTTGAACTAAATCGTTTCGTTCTGATGTTCTAATACGAGCCTAATTTGCTAATAATAATTTTTGATCGCTAATAACTAAATCAAAAGATTAACGGTTGCAATTTTAATGGCGTAAAACAACGGAATAATGTAGAATATAAATTTATATGTAAAATAGGATGGGTTACTGTATCCTATTCACAGGAAATATAATTCAATGAAAACACTATAAAATTGCAAAATTTGAAGTATATGCTTCACCTGAGTAAGATAAGATATTGTCATTCTAATATATATATATATATAAGTGTTTTTCGTTCAATATCGTCATTGTAAAAAAAGCGAAAAAAGAATTCATAAAAAATAAATAGAATAAACAAAAAATCATAATTAATATACAATTTCTCTGCTCAGTGATCTATTCAAATAAACCAACATATTTCTGTAATAACCTTCACAGTCTTCTGGTGTTATTTCTTTTAACTTTTCTTTAATTCAATCTCATTTCGACACATCTGCCTGTTAACATTGTTTTTCCACTTACTAAAACAGTTCTCAATCGGATTTAAAAATGGACAATAGGGAGATAGGTAATGTAAAATGAATCCAGTAAAATCCAAGTCCTTTAAATGATGAACTCCACAATTATTTATCACTAAAATTGGGTCTGTAATTCTATTCGTATGACAAACTTGTCTCAATTCATCTAAACATCTAAAAACTGTTGGAATTCAGCTGTTTTGACTGCGTAATCAAATATCTTGAAGTAGAGCATTTGGATTTTATTTATTGAAGCAAAAACAGATATGTATCTGCTTCAATCACGAGGAAATGAACAACTGGCTCTTGTTCCTACTAAAGATCTTCACAATGTTGTTACCACCTTAAATCCAACTTCATCAACAATGATAGATGACTCAAGTGAATATTCTTGCTCATAAAAAATATACTTTTTTGCGTAAGTATAACGAGGACCAATCGTTCTAAAGTGTTTCTTTCATTATAAATAGGAAATAACATTTTAATAGTGTAATGAAAGTCTCTTAAACACCTATCAACACAGGACCTTGAAAAAGACAATGGTCAATGGAGTTTGACCACGTTGAACAAGCTGATTCAATAAAAAAGCAATTGTAATCTACCCATGAACGAATTGCTTCTTTCTGGTCATCAGAGAGTTTTTCATTACTGTGATTCCTCCTTTAGCAGCAATCATTTTGTCATCCGTTTCTAAGTAGCGTTTGACAATACTAGAAACAGTGTTTCTAGAAATTATAGTAGCTTGCCTATAATTTCGCAGTCTTTCATTCATCAGCAAGTGTGCGTATACACCTTCTGATAGAAGGATCAAAAGTCCATTTTTTTCTCTTATAATTTTCAGGTTCTGTTTCACTTGTCTGTGTTATGGCTTCTGTCGTAATTTTTCTCTTTCTGCGCAAACTCGGCTTTTTCCTGTTGGTAAATTGGACACAATGTATAAAAAATTAACTTTTGGAAGCTTTATATGATAGTAAAAGATTCAAACACTGCTAAAAAAGAAAATAACGATATTTAACGAGACAATGACGATATTGAACAAAAAATGCTATGTATATATAGACAGAGATGCACACTATAGGATATGGTTTGGATAATTATTAATATACATGTATTTTACAGGTATATTAAGTATTAATATTTATACTATAGTTTACTTACTACAAAATTTCACATACTTGGATAGCGTTTATTTAAAAAAAGGTTAGGATATCACAGTAATCATTTGGTTATTGTAAAGAAAATTTGGAATAAATAGGGACTTATACTTTGATGGATTAAACGAGAAATATATAGTTAAGCTTTTATATAATAACATTAAAGTTTTTAAATTCAAATTCTCTCAAAATATCATATGAACTATTTCAATTATTAAAAATAGTTAAGATTTGACTCTTCTGCTGTAGGTTTAACTTAAAAAAGTATAAAAAGGACATTATAATTTATAATGTAGTGTTTTAAAAATCCAATTAATATGATATATTTTGTATTGACATATTGTAAGTATAAAAACATCAGTTCTCGTCGTGTTTTTTTACTTTAGCCGTATGATGTGTTATCGAATTTGTTTTGTTACTAATTAGATAAATTCAACGCAGGTTGATGGGAAAAGTAGTCAAGGTAAGTATCATTTATCTGTAGAATTCACCCAATCGCACATAACCTAGTCACTATTTGATAAACTGCTGACTTAATATTCCGCAAAAATTTGATAGTCTAACACGTTATACATCGTTTGAAATATATCTCATAGTATATGTCACTTATGCAATATCAACAAATAATTATTTTTAAAAATAATTATCTAAAAATTCATCGGCATCATTCTTTAAATATATAAAGATTATCATTTAATAAATTATAAATTATTTAGCTTATATCAAAAAATTGGCATCTTGTAATTTTATTTGAGATTTGTTATAAGATGCGCGGCCATAATATATTAGAAATAAAGTGGTTTTTGATATTCTCTAAGAGATCTGAAACAGGTTATAATTGTACTATATTTTACAATATCTCAAAAAAATTCGCCAAATACTAGTTTCTTTTCATTTGTTTTATATGTGTGAATAATAATAAATTAATTTGATATTTTAGTTCGAAGCGTACTCAAAATTTGCTGATGAATCCTTATGTGTCAATCCTATATCATTAATACATGTGATATGTAAAGTAAGTTTTATTAAATTATTTTTAAAATGAAAATAAACACTTGAAATTATTATTTGCCACATACTTAGTACTTAGTACTTAGCACAATATAAGAAAATTTTATATAAAAATATCGCCATCTACTTGGAATTTTACCCCAGATAGAGAAAATGCAGCATATTAGAATCTCATTTTATACTAGAATTAAACAAAAATTTTTAATTTTCGTAAATTTTTATTAATAAATACTTTTCTACAAAAAAGTATTTTTTCTGACTCTGCTTTATTATAATAGTAAATACTCATACGAATTACTAAGTAATTTCCCATGATAATCAAGTTTACATAATTCTTATAAAATATCAATTTATTACAGACATCTCATAATTTTAATTGATATCATCTTATGTGTATTGTCGACTATAATGATGATATCCCCAATCTTTATACACATTTTATATATATAGAAAAAATGGATGAAATCAACCTAAGAATCATTCATGAGGATTATAGAAATCTCAAGATTAATCTATCCTCTAATTAGCTGAATTAAAAATCTACTCTTCAATACAAAATTTTCGTTTCTTATTCTATTTCAAAATAAAAATTTACTTAACTTAAATAATCCAATAGCTGCTTGTCTCTTGATAAAATAAAAATAACATTATTTTACACACAAAGCTTTCTTTTTGAGTTAAAAAAATTTGAACTAACTTGGAAATATTTCTAATTTTTGATAATATTCAGATATTCAAAATTTTTCTAACTATATCAACTTTGAAAATTTATAACTGAGAACTTCTAAAAGGTTTCATTTTCTTACGCAGACACAATTAATTCTGTGACTTTCTTAACTGATTACTATGACTAAAACAACTATCTTTGATATTTAACTATCTTTGATATTTTTAGATGGATTATGAAATTGAACAATTATCCGAAATAGTATTCTTATTTTGTAATAAACCTACTAAAAAACTTCCTGTTGATGTTGATGGCAACACACCATTTCATATAATTGGTGGTAATCCAATACCGCACCCTTTTACACTAGAATTACTGTGTGAATATTACCCCAATATGGATTTAAATACCCTATTTAACAATAGTGGATGGTCACCCATACATATTGCTTGTAATTCAGCAAATAGTGCTTTTATAGAATACATTACTGAATCATATAAAACTAAAGCTCCTATTGACTTTAATGTTTTTACAAATAACCAACAAAAATATTCTCCTATTATACTCACATCAGCTAACCCATGCATCAGATTATTTAAATTTTTGTTAGAAAATAGCGCCAACTTATTAACATATGATTATTTGTATAATACACCTCTACATTATGCTATTATTACTCAGTGCTATCCTATTGTACGTACAATAGGTGAAAGTGTTTATATTTCTGAGTTGATTAATGCTCAGAATTTTTTGGGCGATACCCCTCTTATTGTTGGCTGTAAAAGAAAAATTGAAACAGAAATCTTGGATGAAATTTTTGATAATGGTGCTCTATTAGACTACTTTACCAATGAAAATTATACTTGTATTCATTGGCTATGTTTACGCGGTGATATGAATACACTCCAGTATATAGGAGATAAAATTGATTTAAAGCACCAAATTGATCAAATTGAATCTAAATCTGTCCATATAATTCCTAGAATCTCATCTATACTTCATTGTATTATACAAACTAAATTAAGCACTTTTCTTAAATTTATTTTATCAATTTACCCAAATTTTGGTACTCCATATGATATCTATGGAAGGTATTTGTTAATTAATTTTCTAAGCCTTTTTTGAATCATGTAAATTAACTCATTTTATTTTTTAGAACACCGCTTCATCTTGCCATTACATCATCCAATGATAAACGTAATATGGTCATCGATTTACTCGATTATTACGTTAAACATTCCATCGAATTTGACGTCCAAGATTATGAAGGATATACACCACTTATGAGAGCTCTACAAACTACTACTCTGTACAATCTTGGTATGTTTTCTACATAGATTTTAATATTCATTTTACGTCTTGATCAAAATTTAATATAGATAATCTTTGTAAATATTCATCATATAATGTAAAAGAAAATCAACACGGTAACACACCCTTACATATTGCTGTACAAGAGGTTAATATAGATTGTTTGCTTGAATAATTAGTTTTATCTAAAAATTTAGTTTGAAGGATCAAATTTGTCATATATAATTAATTATATTGACAAATCAAATATTAATATTCAAAATAATGATGGCGACACGTAATTTAATAATAGATAATCATTTTCGGATTTATTATTTTATAAAACTATTACTAATTTAGTGCTTTACATATTGCTACGCGGCGTGAAATGGAAGATGTTGTTAAATGTCTTTTAGATGCTGGAGCTGATCCAACTATTGTGAACAATATAAACGAAGTAGCACTAGATATTGATTGGGACGATGATGATGAATTTGAAAAAGATGATGATAATCAAATTTAGAATAATAGATTCACGTATTAACTTTTAAATTTTTTATATCTAATTATGTTATTCAAGATGCTTAACTACAATTTTTCTATCCTTATGATGTGGATTGTACAACATGTTGTATGATATTAAAACTATTTATTCATATTAGTATCCAAATTTTATACATACCTTTTATAATTTAATATATTATTGTTATATCATTTTGCATATAAAAAATAAATTAAATTTTATCTTTCAACATTAACTATAGTAATGCAATGCGTGTATTATTGCTTTAATTTTTGTGAAAATTATTTTTGTTATATATAAGGTTATAGTTATGAAATGTCGAAATTTGTATATATTGTGGTTATAAATAAACTACTAGTTATCATTTAAGCAATTTGAAATAAAGTTATAAAAATTTATTATATCTATATGTAATATTTTATGAAATTAGAGTTATTGTAGAAAATATGAAAATTTAACTTCAAAAAATATTTTACTTTAGAAAAATTTTAGATAATATTAGTTTTTATTTTTATTAAAAACTTATGTGAAATGTTCTAGAGTAGCTAAAAGTATCTAAAAGATGCACATGGTAATCTGTTTACCATATCTATTTTTCAAAAAGAAGATTGATATGACATTTTTTGTTTATATTGTCATATCAATGCTTCAGCTTAATAAGAAGTGAAATTCCAGTAATTGTGGGATATGCTCTAAAAGTATTTAATAGAAATATTACAATTACCACAGCATTACTATTCGATTCGTACCTTTCAACATAGCGCGAGTATGAGAGCTATGGTAATTGATATATTTCTGTAAGAAATTGTAGATCATACTGGTAGTGGGCGGAAGTCCCATATGGATGGGATGGCATTTAATATATTACCCTTGATCTAGCGTCAATTTTAGATAATATAGGGGTGTTAGTTACTATTAAACTAACGATATGTAGTATAATAAGCTCAAACAGTAATGAGACAAACTTTGTGGGTTCTAAGAATAATGGTGTAACTACACAGTATGTCTCACTAATCACTAATTGAACTAAATGTCCAAATAAATTATATTAAAAAGAATTATTATATTAAAAAAATTATATAAAAAAAATTATATTAAAAAAAATTATATTAAAAACGTAAACGGAAAACTCGTTGACGTGCGCGCGCACGACGCGGCGAGTTTTCCTGGTTTTTACTGCTGTTTACACACATATATATTCGAAAATGAAAACAAATTTACAAAAAATACAAAAAATATTTTTTTAATCCATATTTCAACAATATGTTGGGACTATAGCTTCTAAAAAGAATAAGTCAAAGTATTTATCATAACTCTGACATATATTCCTCAGATTAACCAATTTTTTTGTGTAGTAACTAGTTTTACGTGCAATTGTTTGATTACACATCACATTATTGATTTCTTGCTCAGTTAAACTTTGTTGCTCTTTTAGCTTGTCAGCAAAAGTTACTAATCCAGAGTGATACTGATAAAAGTGTGAATAAAAGTGGCGAACGAATAATTCAGCCTCATTCGATGTGAGATCAACACCAGCCATTATTCTTTCATAAGTATTACATGAATGTATTTCATATTTATATCTTAAAAAATTCTTTTCAAAATATTCGAACAAAGTTGATAAATTTATGTGTTTGAATGTCGACGACTATTCCAAATCCAAAATGATATTTTTTGGGAACACAACTACTATTTTTTCTGTAAGTTTAGCAAATACATCCGTATAACTTGATTCTGACTTATCACTCATCAACACATAAACTAATAAAAATATTTTGCCAAATACATTACCATGGATAGTATATGACTGGTAAAACTCCTTCGGCACAACTTTGAAAGTTCTATCAGATATCCAAGTATCTTATTCTTCAAGCAGCTGATACTTTTCTGTGCCAAGAATATTATTATTCTGTTTGATGAAAGGGAACCTGAATCACAGAGGCAGAATGGTTCGTTTCTCAATTAAAAATTTTAAAATCTGTTTGTGTATTTCCAACATTTATTACTATTTTTATCCTCTTCCTTGTAATTCGTAAATCATTATACGTATTTTGTTTTGCAACATGAAAAAATTCAGTGATATTCTCATTTATTGTGGACATAGAATAAACTTTATTTGTAGGGTATTTTTAGCCATATTCTTAACTTTATAATTAAGTAAATTGATTTTCGCTTCACCTTCAGATACATCGTGGCTATGAAATCCCCTTTTTTTAATTTTCTATATCATATTCAAGGTATGTGTAATTAATCTACCCTTACACTGCCTCACATCACACCTCAATAATTGATTTTCTTAATTGATTTTATCTTTGACATAAAAATATCCATAAAACATTATTTTATCGTTTCCACGTTGAGTTTTTAGAATTTTATATTCGTTATTCGTTTGATTACTAGATTGTAGTTTTCTAACCAATACGCTACAAGTGAGCATTCACTTTATGTTCATTTTACGGTACGCTAAAATCTAAAAACGCATGTATTAATGATTTTTTGTCTACTAATATGTGTGTAATGGCGCGCGCGCATGAGTCGGCGAGTTTTCCTCGTATCATTAAAAAAAATTATATTAAAAAAATTAAATTAAAAAAATTAAAAATTTTAAAACGATTTGAAGGTAAATGCTCATTAACATAGATTTATTATACTATCGTCGTTTTTTTACACTTTTTGGCACAAGTGAATTTATAGAATTCACACGCTTTAAGAGAAAATGAATGCTTTCCAAAATGTAAAATATTTCGATTCAACTAATTACGAGAATATGAGTGTGTCATTTTTACATTTTAGAAATTAAAAATGATAGACTTGAATTTTTGGGTAGCCTACAATATCTGTGTCATCATCGTTACTTCTCGCCTAAATTCGTAGTTTATAGCTTGGCATGTATAGGTTTCGTAAAAGTTTTACTTTGGAGAACATAAACGAAATGACTATGTTTGATTTTGCTTACTTTAAAGAAGACATAGATTATACTATCAAGGTTTTACAAAATATTGGCCTCATTAGTGAGTATAAGAAATGTTTTTTGTGACGAAAGAATGTATATATGCAAAAGGAAGGATCATTGCCTGAGTACGTAGCTGATTTTTTATTTCCGAGAAGATATTCAAAAAAGGAAATCAGCGTCTTATGCAAGTATATAATGAATTTTTATTTGTAATTTTATCATTTTCCGATTCTTTCCGAAGTTTTGTTTTTATTGCCGATGATGACACAGATAGTGTATGATAGCCGAATTTTATATTAATAATTTTTCTTAATAATATATGGATTTCTATACGTTTTGTTGAATTTTTATGTTAAACTAAATGAAGGTAATTATTTGATTTTATGCCCTAGAAAATTTAGTTGTCGAAAATAACCGATTTATTGAAATTTGTATATGATAGGCTTATGTTGAAGCTTAGTTATTACATTTAAACTTTAATATTATAAACTTGAAAGAATTTTATTAAAATTTTTTTTTAAATTTCAAATGTTGCTTAAAAATATGGATGATACAGTCACTTTCCCATAGGAGCAGTATTAGCACTAAATATAATTATATTTAGTAGTTTTTTTCTAAAACCACCTAAATATAATTATATTTTTATATGTAATATTTTAAATCATCTATTAATACGAATTATTAGCTTATTTATATAATTTTTTATTGAATAACATTTATATAAAATTACATTCATTAATTAGATGTTTATAAATCGAGAAATTTAATAGT
Source organism: Pempheris klunzingeri (assembly GCF_042242105.1). Classification (NCBI taxonomy): domain Eukaryota; kingdom Metazoa; phylum Chordata; class Actinopteri; order Acropomatiformes; family Pempheridae; genus Pempheris; species Pempheris klunzingeri. Next base: position 45,319 of record NW_027255066.1, read on the forward strand.
TTTGACTTAATTTTAATGGACACGCTCAACTACTTATTTTTAAATTATTTGTATTAAACTATAGATAAAAAATAACATTGGATTGTCGAATCATGACCTTTTAAGCTATTTATGTGTCATTAAAGTTAAGCTGTTATTTTTATACATGCGCACTTTAAAAATAAATTAGTGTTGGTTTATATACACGTTAAACAGAATATGCGCGATTGAATATAGTCGAAATTTAATCCCTAGTTGCTAAATGGTTTTTTTTATATTTTCAAAAACTGATATTGCTATTAGATATTAAGTGATATGCGTCCTGAAAAGTATTTTTATGATCTTTAAAAATCGCAAAGATAAGAATTGATATGTATAAAGATCTATGTGTCTACTTAAACTTTATATTTTCGTGTATAGAACAATGTTCTAGAGTCTTTTGAAAACGAATTCTTTTGTGTGCAAGAGAAGAGTTAATTTGTCAAATCGACATCTTTTATGCAGATGTCCATTTTGATAATGTTTCTTTGGAATATATTTTAATAGCCAAGTTAGCGGAGAATATTTACAGAAAAACACGATTTATAAATAATATTTAATCAATTTATGATCGTAAAGTTTTTGTACTATTTTAATATGGTCTTTTTCTTAATTTAATGATTTCATTTTTTCTTGATGGCGTTGATTAGTCTTTTACTCGATGTGCATAGCTTAACCATTTTCTTATAAACATGTTGCTTCAGTAAACTTAGAGTTTTTAGCGTTTCTACAAAGCATTTTATGAATGCATTAGAATGATCTTAGATAAGAATAATCTTTTTGAATGATTCTACATCATGAAAATAACTCTGTTGTAGATTATATTTGATGAAAATGCAGAACTTTTTGGATTTAACAATAGTTATGTTAGAAATACTTTAACTTTTTTTCTTTATTAAAAAATGCATAGTGCTTAATTTTATCAAATTAATTGTTGTTTAATATGTTGATGGGGAACGGAAGCTAGGGATTTAGTATCTTAAGAAAAATAAGAGTATTTGTACTAATTTTAGTCTTTTTGAAAACTTAGTTTCGATGGCGAAATGAACAAAACATACATTCAAAATATCAGATTTTTTAAAGCATTATTTAATGGTTAAATCTTTAAAGTTATTTTAAAGACTATTGGATATTCAAGTTAAATTTATTTTAAATTTTATTTTATATTAAATCATTATTATAATGAACAATTGGTAAAATGGAATAAGCTAAACTTTCAATATACTGCTATCTAACTAAATGGTTGGATGATCAATATTACCAAATGTTTTGATTTTGATAATAGCTTAGCGGCGTTGTCTAATGTTCATTGACAGTTAACTTGCGAGTTTGAGAATTGTTGTCGCCAAATATTTTGGGTTTGTTGTATCCTAAAATTTATTTTTTGTAGGAAAACTATATCTGCTTGTTTTTATAAAAAATTATAGATTATGATAGTGGTAGTATGAAGCTTGATGGTAAGGTGACAAAAAGTTTCGATGCGTAAACTTGCGAGACTAAATACTCAAGTCTATAAAGTTATTCCCATAGAGCCGATTTTTGAGCACTTGACAGAGAGTTGTGAAAAATATGATGAGCGGACAGATGGCTTAAGATTCATGACCTTTGGGTCATGAGTTCGACTCCTGGTGCCGCCCACTATTTCTGGTCTATCGTATCCCTTAATCCGAAGTTAGTAGGAACACTATGGTAATTGCATGTTTCTATGAAAAAAAATTATAGTACATGCTGGTAGTGGGAGGAAACCTGATGGGAGGGCGAAATCGAGTGCTGATATGATGCAATAGAAGTAAATTCCTGCCTCTGTTAAGGTGATTCCCATAGAGCCAACGTCCAATAGATGGATAGAGTAGGGGTCTTATTATCTCAAAAACGAGAATGTTTATTTTTAGTGGGTTAAACTCCCATACTAGCGCAGAATTATAAAGAATAATAAGTCGGAGGTGGTGTGTGATGTCGTGTGGTTGGGATATGATCAAAAAAACTCCACTATGGTGCCTACAGCGATCAATGAAGCAAGTCTGGCCAACTTGAACTACACAGCCAAATAAGCCGCTTAAATGGCTTAAGCTCGTAAGTAAAAAAAATTACTAATGAAGCACTTTATGTGGAAAACTTCAAGATGTTTTTAATAGAACAGAAAAATTCGTGCGCATTTATGGATATTAATGGCCCCAATTTTACATTGAATATCGCTGATGTCTATCATTCCATAATAATTATTGATATTATTAAGTCTATCAGAATTTTATGTTTGTTGCTATAATCGCCGTTATTAGATTCTTTTGTAAATATTTTTTTTACCTGATAAAAATTATGGCATCAGAAGAGAAGCTAAAAACGCAAAAAAAATGAAAAGATCAAATTGTACTGTAATTAGACTGCGCCAATAGCACTGACTGTGAGATCTTCAAATAAAGAATGCTTTTTAAAAATAAATCACAATTCAATTAGCTTTTGGGGATTAATGTTTTCAAATGGACGGTCGATAATACCTAAATTTCTCAAGCTGTTGTGGTAGAGAAACCGCTTACTCTAGTATCATCACAAAAATAAGGCTGGTTGCTAGAGTGTATATATTAATTGCGCTAGTTACTTTAGAAAAGATATGTTTCTCATTTTTTTTAAACATATAAGCGGCTATTAGGAAACTAAATATTCCCTTTTTTGACAAGCTTGAATGATCTTTTGAGAACATTTTATGTCTATTCCAGCGTGTTGGTGTGAATATCAAATAAGATTAAAAATTTGAATTTGTGGGGTAACAACTAAATGCATTAAATTAATATCAGAAAAACTCCAGTATGCAAGCAAACTGCCAGTCACGACTTGGGACACTAATAATATTTCTTATAATATTTTCAAGCTGGCCCTATTGTCATATAGATTTTTTAAAAAACTACAATACTATTAAAATCTATTTCACCCACTCTACTACTTATATGTCATAGTGGCAAGCTATTCATCCAACACTTTGCCTGTATTTGACAAAGTGAGCTGAGTCAATTTGGATATTGTTCTGTGAGTCTCCAGTTGGTTTATTATGGTCTAATATATAATTGAGAAAAACATGATATGAAAAGTTTTTTCAATCACAAAATATTTTATTATAACCAACCTTGATTTCTCTTGAAATTAATTTTGAAATAAGTATATTATAGAAAAAAGAGATTATAAAATATTAAAAAGCATTTTTCAGAAGGATACTTCTTTTTGAAACAATGATCAATATATTGAAAGTCCATATTTTTGTTTTTTTATCATTTTAATCATTACCATGCTATTTTCCACATTATTAGCATGAGTCATTGGAATTAGTTTTAAATGTTAGAATAACTCAATCAGCAGATCCATTTCTTTGTATTTATATCGATAAATGTTCGTAAATATAATTTTATTGAATAATTTAAAGACTAAAATATTCAAAATTGAAAGCCATTTCTCGAATATCCTTAATTTTTGACAACGAGATAAATAATTTATTGAAGGATTTTATTTCGTCTAAGTGACTAAGCGATAATCAACCGCCCTTTTGTCAACATTAGCCTTTTTTGAGATACTAAAAAAATTATTCAAAATAATTATACGAATAGATCACCGAATGTGTCCAATATCTATCTATATACTCAAATTGATAAGGGCGAAACTCAATTTGATCCGGAAACTCTTTAAAGAATCACAAAGATTTGATGATGTAAAAAATAATAGGCTTTCTCAACATTATATAGAGTTTTTTTGTTAAATTACCCCATATAAACAAAATTTTATTCTATATCTCGTATTAATTGGTATACTTAAATAACTTTTAAGAATACAGAATAATTTTTTCTAGATACAAGGTTAAGCTCCTAGTGCAGCTTATTCAAGTGGGAAGTTCAAGTTAGTCAGCCTTGCTTCATTTCACGCTGTAGGCACCGCAGTAGAATTATTCATCTTCACACCATCTCCGACTTATTCTGCGGTAGTATGGGAGTTAACCCACCAAACATCCTTTTTTAGGGGCGAACATCACCCCATACCATATTCATAAAATAGACTTTAGCTCTCTGGGAATGAACTCAACAAAGGCAGGAATTCGCTATCGTACCCTAGCCAGTGCATCAACACTTGATTTCGCTATCCCATTTAGAAATTAAAAACTATAGTTCTTTTATAGAAACGTGCAATTTATTATAGTGTTCCTACTAACTTCGGACTAAGGGATATGAAGGACAACAGCACCTGGACTCGATCCCGTGACAACGAGGCCAGCAAGCCAAGTGTATAAAACTTTACATTTGTACGCTTTTGTACAAAAATGACCCCCTAACTTGCAATTGGATTATATACAAAATCCTAAATAAC